>NW_021145214.1:0-185185 GCF_900634775.1 Gouania willdenowi | reverse complement strand
GTGGGCAACTTGCGATCAAATCAAGTTAAGATAACCAGATTAAGACTGGGGCATTGTGGACTAGCTGCATATTTAAATCGAATAGGCAAACATCCGGATGGATTATGTCAGTGTGGTCAACTTGAGACTATTTCCCATGTTCTATTGGCCAGTAGATGTTATTCTGTTGAAAGGGGAACGTTATTTAAAGAACTTTCAACTCTTGGGCTGATAGTGTTTTCAATAAAGTCAATATTTGCACCAAGAACAGAGTCGATTTTAATAGATAAGGCAGTCGTGAGGTATCTCCAATCTTCCAACCTCTATTTGAGAATCTAAAATGGAGTGACTCTAAGTGAACAGAAGAGGGCAGCATTACGCTTCTTTTAGTGTATAGCCTGCCGGAAACCATTAGAAGAAGAAGAAGAAGAAGATAATTTAGACCGAAACACGGAGCTCTCTGAATAGATCATTTGAAACCATCAGCCACTGGTGAGTCTTTTGCAGACACGTTTCTCAACCCGTTCAATTCTCCATCTGGAAAAATGTGGATTCTCTGTGGTGCCGTGCATGGAAGCTAAGCTCTGACCACTCGGTTCAAAGATAAAAAACGATTTTTGTTTTTTATAAAACAAACAGCCGAATTGTAGATAATACTTTAATTTACTTACTCACTCATGTAGTTTGGAGCTTTACGTTTTGTTTTGCGCAGTTTTGTTGTTTTTCTGATTGGCGCTACACTCAAAAATTATACTAAATGAGTAAAATAAAACAAACAACTAAACAATATTTATACAAAAAGTACACAAATTGACTCCAGAATCACTCTATCATGGCAACCAAAAACACTTACACAAAAAAATGCACAAAAAGACAACTGAAAGATAAAAAAACACACAAAATGACTCCAAAAAACATACATTTACAGAGAATTACACCAAACAACAAAAACGTAAAAATGACTCAATACACAAAACTAAATATTTATACAAAAAATACACAAAATGACAACAGAATCACACTCCAATGGCAACAAAAAACTATAATTATACAAAAACACAACAGAAAGATACAAAAATACACAATGACTCCAAAAAAACATACATTACAGAAAAATACACCAAGCAAAAAAATATAAAAGTGTGTAAAAAAAAAAAAAACAACACATTTATCATGTTTATGGAAATCACACACACTGTTTTACTTTGCACCCACAAATAAAGCCCTTTATAACACTACAGAGCACAGAGTATGTACACCTCTTTGTACATCCAACCTTCAAACACATACTCATTTGGCCATAATTAACTCTACTTAAGCTCCCACATGAATGCATATTTCTGACGGGCACTGTACTAGTTTACAGAAATAAGAATAAACCAGTTGTAACCACAGGGTGCGACATCAACCCAGTTCTTCTCTATATGTTGCATTATGATGAGCACTTAGGGACTGTTCTCTCACCCAGGGGGGTTGATGGGTAGGAGGTGTGGTTTTACGCCCTATATAATGTGTTGACGGCGCTTTGTATCATTTATTCATGTGATGCTGCTGAACTGATTAAAAGCTATACTAACCTCCACCTCATCGTTCCTCATCCTGCCCCAACGTCTTCAATTACAAAAAGATTTTGTGATTTATATGCAGAAAAATAGCATATGGATTTATAATGATTAACATTATATTTTATAATATTAAAAATATTGATAATCCAATATTTGAGAAATAATATTTATCTTTTTCATTTCATTTTTTCATTTTTAATTTGCACAAATAAACAAGACAAAATGTATACAGTGGTTAAAGAACATAACTGTGCAGGAGAGAGTGAGAAGACCATTTGAGGTCTTATAAGACCACCTCCCCAAAGTCAAATTAAACAAAAACAGGCATGAGCAGGTAGGTCAATATTTTAAATATATATACACATATTTAAAGATGACTTGTGTATTAACATTTTTTTAGCTGCATTTCAAAAGAGTCAAAAGTGGATATAGTCTTTAAAACAAGAGATACAGTTGTGTGCGAAAGTCAGGGCACCCCTTTAAAAACAGCATATTTTATATATTTAAAAAGTTATATTCATATTTACTGTCTCTCTGGTATATGGGAAAAAAAGACAATATTGTCAGGAAACATTAATGCATAGTTACATTTTATTATATAAATTGAACAAAATTACAAAAATGAAAAAACATAATTTTGGCATGTGCAAAAGTCGGGGCACCCTACAGCATCAGTACCTTCAGTACTTAGTAACACCCCCCTCTGGCAGATATCACAGCTTGTAAACGCTTCTTATAGCCAACAACAAGTCTCTGGATTCTATTATTTGGGATTTTTCCCCATTCTTCCTTGCAAAAGGCTTCCAGTTCTGCAATATTCCTAGGACGTCTTGCATGCACAGCTCTTTAAGATCTACCCACAGATTTTCGATAATGTTTAAGTCGGGAGACTGTGAAGGCCATTCCAAAACCTTCAGCTTGCGTTTCTTGAAGTAGTCCATGGTGGATTTGGAGGTATGTTTAGGATCATTATCCTGTTGTAGAAGCCATCCTCTTTTCAGCTTTAGCTTTTTTACAGATGCTGTGATATTTGCCTCCAGAATTTGCTGGTATTTAATTGAATCCATTCTTCCCTCCACCCGAGCAATGTTTCCTGTCCCACTGGCTGCAACACAACCCCAAAGCATGATGGATCCACCCCCATATTTAACAGTTGGCAAGGTGTTCTTTTCATGAAATGCTGCTCCTTTTTTTCTCCAAACATACCTTTGCTTATTGTGGCCAAAGAGTTCTATTTTAACTTCATCAATCCACAGCACTTGTTTCCAAAAGTCATCAGGCTTCTGTAGATGTTCTGTTGCATATTTTTGACGTTGTATTTTATGATGAGGTCGTAGATAAGGTGTTTTTCTACAGACTCTTCCATGAAGGTCTTGTTTGTGCAAGTATCGGCGCACAGTGGAAGGGTGCACCACCACTCCCGAGTCTGCTAAATCTTCCTGGAGGTCTTTTGAAGTCAAATGTGGGTTTTGGTTTACCTTTCTGACCAGACTACGAGCTGTTCTCTCCGAGAGTTTCCTTGGTCTTCCAGATCTCTTCTTGACCCCCACAGTTCCCCTCACCTGCCATCTCTTAATTATGCCTCGCACTGTGGAAACTGCAAGCTGAAAACGCTTTGCTATCTTCTTGTAGCCCTCCCCGGCATTGTGGGCATCAATTACTTTCATTTTTTCTGTCTTACACAGCTTCTTAGAGGAACCCATGGTTGCTGAGTGTTTGTACAAGGTTTTTGGAGTCGCCGTATTTAAGAAACCCTCAAATTGGCACCAGCTGGCACTCCCTAATGACAATTGTTGACACATGCTTCAGGACCAATGAGCTGGTAGAGGTCTGAGCTTGTAAAAAGAATCTGACACTTTGAAACTCTCAGGGTGCCCCAACTTTTGCACATGCCAAAATTATGTTTTTCATTTTTGTAATTTTGTTCAATTTATAAAACAAAATGTAACTATGCATTAATGTTTCCTGACAATATTGTCTTTTTTTCACATATACCAGAGAGACAGTAAATATGAATATAACTTTTTAAATATATAAAATATGCTGTTTTTAAAGGGGTGCCCTGACTTTCACACACAACTGTAAATGATTCCAGAGTGAAGGTCCTCTATATTTGAGTGTATTTTGTCTGGCTGAAGTTCTACAGAAGGACAGATGCAAATCTCTGCAATGTCTGGTGGAGGACGTATGAACATCTGAAGTATATATGAAAAAAATGCTACAAGCCCTGGGCCTTATATTGGACATATGCACATATTTATACATGAAGAGACAAGTGCAATAAATATTAACATTATACATTGTATTTCCTGAAAAGAGGAGCAGATTAGGAAAATCTATTTGAAAAATTCAAAATTCTTAAAAAATTTTTTTGTATCAATAAAATCTTATTCAGATTAGTTTGGCATGTAGCACCCCAAATCATATTACAGTTTGTTATATGTGGATAAAGTAAACTATAATACAGTGTCATCATACATTTAGGATCTATTAAGGAGGAAATTCTACTCAAAATAACTATAGATTTCATTATTTTTTGACAAACATGTTGAGTGTGAGATTTCCAGGTTAATTTTTGGTCTACAATGACGCCTAAAAATTTAGTTTGAGTCCCTTGACTAATTTTGGTTCCATCAATTAATAGCTCTGCATCTTCTTCATTGAATCTTTTGTTTTTTGTGCCGAATATCAAAAAATTAGTTTTTTGTACATTTAGAAAGAGTTGATTTATTTTAAACCACTCAGAGATATTTGATAATTATTCATTTGCTTCTCTTATTAAACTATTATAATTTGAATGAGATAATAAAAGACGTGTCATCAGCAAACATAAGAGGCAGTACATTATTACAAACATTTCTTAAATCATTGACATAAATAAAAGAGGTCCCAAAATGGAACCCTGTGGTACCCCACATCTGTGTTTACCTCTGTTTGAGCTTTGATTGTTAACATAAACAAATTGTTCTCTCTCATCCAAATAGTTTTGTATCCATTTTAAGGCATCATCTTTAATACCATAATTTTTTAATTTTGTTGAAAGGATTTTATAATTAACAAATGCTTTTGACAAGTCTAAAAATATACCAATAGTGTTATTTTTATTATCTAGATCTTTAGTGACTTTATCGACAAACTGCAAAAGGGCCATTTCTGTACACATTTTTTCTCTAAAGCCATACTGATGGTCATACAAAATATTATTTTCTGTCGTGTTTAGATATTCTTTAATTTTTCAAGTACTTTAGAAAACAAGGGTAAGACATAAATTGGTCTGTAGTTGTTAAACAAACTGGAATCACCAGATTTGTACATAGGAGTTACTTTGGCTAATTGAAGATCTCCAGGAACAACAGCTGTTTTGAGTGACAAAGAGAGAACATGAGTCAAGGGCTCAAGAATAGAGGAAGCTACTTTCTTTATAAGACAAGCTCTAATTTAATCGTGTCCTGGTGCTGCGTCCCTCATCTTTAATATTATCTGAAGTACCTCATTTGGAGTTGGAGGATCAAATGCATTTAAACAAGAATAAATTTTAGCACATTTTATTAAAGTAGGTTTTCCTGTTAATACAATATTTTTTGCAAGTGAAGGACCAATATTTACAAAAAAAATTGTTAAAACCATTTGCTATGTCTATGGGATTATTATAATCTCTGATGCCATCAGAAAACTGTGGTGTATACTTCTAGTTGTTTGTTTTTTGTTTAATAATTCATTTATGACATTCCATGTTTTTACTTGAATTTACCAGCTTTTCAGAAAAATATTTTCTCTTGGCAACATTGAGAATTTTAATGAATTTATTTTTATATTTTTTATTGTATGAAATATTTAAAGGCGCAAGACTAGTGAGAGACTTTTTATACAACTTATTCTTGGTAATAGAGGATTTTTGTAAACCATGGCTCAGACATTTTCCTTTGTTTATTTTTACTTTGTACATAAGGAAATGATTTATCAAACAAGGATGAAAATACATTCATAAATGCGTGATAAGCCATCTTGGCATCCTGGTGTTTGAAAACCTCATCCCATGTTGAATGAGCGAGTGCGGTTTTAAAACATTCCTCATTTTTCTGGTTGAATCTACGACGTCTCAAACTGCATTTTGACTTTGTTTGCAACGGATTTGTAAAATACTGAAATACAGGAAGATGATCTGAGATATCAGCAAGCATAACACCTGAAATAATTGGATTTACAAAATAGTTTGTTAATATGTTATCAATTAAGGTTGCAGTTGATTTAGTTTTCCTTGTGGGTTTATGAATAAGTGGATAAAAATAATAGGTAAAATGTTTCAAAAGATCAATGTTAAAATCCCCAAGGAGGATCCAAGTCTTATTTTTAACATTTATCATCTCCAGTGTAGAGGACAACGCCTCATTAAAAATACCAATATCATTTTCAGGTGGCCGATAAATGCAACCAATGATTAAGGTTTGACCCCCAAAACTGCTGCATTTTGGAATTTCTGTAAATGATGTTTCTACCTCAGTTTCAACAAAATGAATACTCAGATCCTCTCTTTCAAAATATTCTAAATCTTCATGTATAAAAACAGAAACTCCACCAACCTTTTTGTGTTTTCTACAGACATGTACTGCATTATATTGGGGTACAGAGTAAAATTGTTCACTATCCTCATTAAGCCATGTTTCAGTCAGAGCAAACACAGATAATTTATGTTCTAAAGTTGATAAGAACTGCATTAATGCGTCAAAATTCTTTGGTAAGCTACGGACATTTAAATGAAAGCTAGAAAAGACATTTTGATTTGATTTACTTTTGAGCAATGAATTAATGTCAATTTCATTATAATAATTGCATTTATTATTTGGCCTTAAATTGAAACTATTTTTATCTGGATCAATCAGATCATTATATGATCTGTCCTTGTCGTCAATATCATATGGATTAAAGACTAAGTCACTAACAGAGAAACTTTGTGAAAGTGACATGAAGAGTTAGAAACAATCAAACAAACAACAGTAAATACGTTTAGAATGGAAGGCATTTACACTGGATTTAGGAGGATGTACAACCAGTAGGTCATACTTCAGGAAGGCCATGTTCCCTTTTCTCCTCTCTTCTCTAAGTTGTGAAAGCAGTTCTTTGTGTTTCATGCGAACTTTGTCAGAGAAGTCCTCGTTGATAAAGATGTTTGTGCCTTTCAGGGACTTTGCTCTCTTCAGTATTTCTTGTTTGTCCTTATATTGAAGAAGTTCAATCTTGTCTGATTTATCTTTCATATCATCCAGATCAGCTTGAGAAAACTGGAGGCTTGATTTTAGGTCGTGAATGTCTTTAGTCACACTTTGGACATCTTTGAATAAATTATCCATGTGAGTAAACATGGAGTCCACAATCACTTGAACACATGATCTGAAGCTCTTCCTTTGCTGATCAAGAAATTCTTTATAAAATGTCTTGTTGTTCAAGTAGCTCATGAACCATAGACAATGTAACACAGTCGTCGATGATGTTTGAAATATTGCAGAAGATTCAGGCTAGCTCACAAGGAGCTGGAGCAGGCCTTGTTTTCAAATCTGTGTTTGGCTGGATCCTGGACCTGGTGGATGAGCCTCAGTGCTGCTGCTGCTGCTGCTGCTGCTGCTGCTGCTGCTGCTGCTGCTGCTGCTGCTGCTGCTGCTGCTGCTGCTGCTGCTGCTGCTGCTGCTGCTGCTGCTGCTGCTGCTGCTGCTGCTTGTCATTTTTTGTAGTTCATTGTGGTTTTTTGTTTTTACTTTTTGAGCTTTTGTAGATTTTGTTGGTTTTTAAATGCAGTTCACATTCAACCTGTAAAAACATATGTATATATAATTTAGATTATAGACAACCATTTAGAATAAAAGCATATTTAATTCCTGATTTTAATTATTTATTTCATTTTTGAATGTTTTTTCGGTTTATTTATAACATCAAACTGATGGAAACGTCATTGATGTGTTTTTTTTGTCCTGATTGCACGTTTCACTTGTTTGCTTTTTAACCGTCGGCTTTATTATTATTTTATTCTTAATAAAGTTATTCTAGTGACGGGTGATAAAAACTAGCTTTAGCTACAAACACTATGATACTTGCATGTTTTCAGCTGTGTTTGTTCATTGTATCTGTCACTAATAATGAATAACCTTAAATCAATCAATAAATCAATATATTGGATGGTTTCACAGAGTGCTGCTATCTGCTGCCCTCTGGTGGCTGTAGTGATCACAGCAGAATATGAAGCTCAGATACTTTCACATGTTTGATTTCTGTCACAAATTTTTCTTTTACAACATTCATGTTTTCATAAAGTCTAACAATGTGTGAAAAGTGTGTTTTTGTGTATTTATTGTTGTTGAATTAAAGAAAAACCTTCAGGTGTGAAAGATAAACTTTGTTCCTTCACAATAAAAGACTCAAAAATGGGTCTCACTCTTTAAATCCTCCTGGTCAGAATCAGAATCAGAATCAGAATCAACTTTATTGACCAAGAGTGTATGAATACACACGAGGAATTTGTCTTGGTGACCTGTGCTCTCTCAGATAGTGTAACATTAAATAATAACAATCAACTAGAATAAAGAAAAATAAATAAAGAAAGAAGTATAAACATAAATATAAGAGTAGTTAGACTAATATGTGCAAATTAAATAAAATAACAAGATAATAATAATAATAACAAAATAAAATAGAAATACAATAATAATAATAAGATAATAGTGCAGTAGTGCATTGATGAGTAGTGCAGGTGAACATTTAAATGAAAATATTATGTCCATGAACATTCACAGTGACAGGTTGATCCAGGGTTGTTATGTTTAGTTCCATGGTTATTTCACAGAAACTAAACATAACACAGTCCCAGTTCTGGTCCTGAACCTGGTCTTAATGTTGGTCCTGATATTAGTTCTGGTTCAATTCTAAACCTGATCTAGTTCTAGTCCTCGTCCAGACATAGTTCTGTTCTGGTTCTAGTTTGAATCCTGATCCTGGTTCAGATCCTGATCGTTCATATTCTTTGTCTACATTTATTCCTGATCCTGATCCTGATCCTAGTTCAGGTACGAATTTTAATCCTGGTGCTAATCTTGGTTCTGGTATTAGTTCTGGTCTATGTTCTCATTTTAATCCTAATCCTGGTCCTAGTTTTGGTTCTGATCTTTGTCCACTTTTTATTTCTGATCCTAATCTTGGTCCTGATCCTGGTACAGGTTTTAATCCTGGTCCAGGTCTGAGTCTCTGTTGACCAGGGTTGGGATCAATTATAATTGATAATTAATTGCAATTATGGCATAATTATAATCGCAATTGTAATTTTTAAAATGTGTTGCGTTGTAATAGTAATTAAATTGTAATTGAGCTCAGATAATTAACAATGTAATTGTAATTGGCATGAAATTTCTATAAAAATTGTCAATTATAATTTAACATTAAACTCATGTTACAGTTCTACACATATGTAGTTTATAATCATTAAAATATGTTTCATATCAAACTTTCTCACATTTAAAAATATATTTTGAATATATATAAATCTATGGGTATAGTGACACACCATTAACATTAATACCAATATCTTTATTGATTATGAATCCGAACAAGGTAATCAATAGATGAGAAACTAATTAGATTATAAATAATATTTATTAGTGCATTTTACAGCTGATTTAAGACATGGGTCACACTGACCCGTTAGCATTAGAGATGCTAACAAAAAGCTAACACAAGAGAATGTAATTGTAATTGTCTTTTTTCTTTGTTTGTTTTTTCATACAAATTTTATTGACAAATTGCAAGTTTACAAATCAGTAAAACAACATCAGAGGAACAAAGAACAAAGTCAGGGAAAACATCAAAGTAAGAATGAAAAAGCATCACAGTGTGTGTCACATGGAGATACAGAAACAGTTGTTCATTTAGAAACAGTTCTTATTAATATAATATCTAAACTCCATTAATAAAAGAACATTTTCAGTTCATGAATATGGAATTTTTCCAATAATATTATTGGTTATTAAAGCTAAAAATAACATATTTTGGTGTTATTTCTATCATGTTTTTGGTTGTGTTGTAAACATAATCCTTAACCATATTCCAGAATAATAACGTTTATAAATTGGCAGAAGTAAAATAAATGTAAAACCATTTCATTTTAACAAAATGTGCATTTATCACTATTATCGGTATATTTGGAAAGTAACATGTTCCAAAGATGAATGTTATGTAATATTTTAAATTCACATTTGAAATTAACTGTAATTAGAAAAATAGTTAATGTCAATGTCATTGTAATTGAGTTGTAATTGAACATAGATAATTGAAGACATAATTGTAATTTTATCTTTTTATTTGACATCCTCAGGTGAGTTGGTAACTGATCTCCTCTGTGACGTCACTGTGGAACCTGATCCTGGCCCCGCCCCCTCCTCCTCTTCCTCCTCCAGTTCAGGGTCTGAGGGTGAAACATGGCGCTGGACTTCCGGACCTGAACGGGACCAGGACATGGAGAAGCACCGGTACCGGAGGATCCAGGTGAGAACACACCTGGACCTGAACCTGAAAGTTTGAACCTTCTACCTACGTCACTGATGTTTACATTCAAAGACATTTGTTCAGCTTTAAATGATGAAAAATGAGTTTTTTAATAAGAAAAAGTTGATCAACGTGTCAGAATTAACATGAAAACCTCTTAAAAATCACGGGATTTGAAGAAAATTAGGTCAGAATTTTTTTTCAAGATGAATGTAACGGGTTCTCAACACGTGGGTCGCGGCCCTGTCCGTACAGAGAGTCATGTGGAATTCAGATGGTGAAAACTGGGAACATTTCCAACATTTTTGATGCTTGTTAAACTAATAGACTGACCTAACACAGACGTGTACAGCACGTGTTCTCAATCTCAGGGTCAGGACCCCGTTTAAGGTCGCTCGACACAAGCAGGGGGTCCCCAGATGCCTTAAAAAAAACAAAGAATATTTCTGAACAATTTCAGCCCATTTTTGCTTATTTTTACCTTTTTCTGCAACTCCACCATATTTTAACCTATTTTCATCACTTTTTCTTGCCATATTTTTGTTCCTTTTAATGTATTTTTGCTACATTACTCCCATTTCTGACACTTCTACATCATATTTTCTTTTCTGCACATTTTTTCTACTTTCCAGACATATTCAGCACTTATTAATCCTTTCAACCACTTTTACACCTAATGTCACATATGTTGACCTATTATTGTCACTTTTAACCTCTTTTCATCATTTTTTTTTTTGCCACTTTTAAGGAAATATTGACACTAATAACTCTGTACATTTTCTAGTCCGTCTTTGCCCATTTTAATTTGTAACTTTTAATCAATTTCCAAAATATACAAAATGACTTGAAAAAACGGGGATAACGAGCACTGAGCACGTCTTCAATAATAGTGCGTGTGTGCGTGTGCGTGCGTGCGTGTGTGCGTGTGTGTGTTTGTGTGTGTGTGTCCTGTTCACTCTTGTTGTTCTTTGTCTTGTCACACATGGTCCAGAGTGGTGTTCCATAAAGCGGGTTATGTTCAAACTCTGAGTATGTTACCATGGCAACATTGTCCATGAACTAAACCTGGTAGCTGACAGGTTTTATCAAAGAAACCCTGGGTTTCTACCTGGCTCCGCCCACCTGAGCATCATTTCTGAACACTTTAATGAACCTTAACACTTTTCTCTGAAACACATTAGTAACATCACACACCACAGACGTGTTCACATCATTACTAATGTTGTTTGCTTTACGTTTTTTTAGTTTGTTTTTTCTGTCCAAACTGTAGTTTTCTTTCTAACATTGTGGATACAGATCATTAAGTGAAAGACACTGAGAGGTTGATCTGCATGAAAACATCTACTGACGTCTGTAGTAAAGTTCAGTGAATTGTGACGCTGCTCTTGGAAGCGATGGGTCACGGGTTCACGTCCCGCTTCAGGGTTTTTTTACGACATTTTTTAGGACATTGAGATGACTCTGGTGACACAATTACATTAAAATCAATATAAATGACGTGATATGAAGCGGCAGTCACTGTGTTTATATCCAGTGTAACAGGAGGGCTCTCCTATGCTGCTGACACGTCTCCTCAGACACATTTTATTCATATTATTCACCGCTCGTCACGTCACTGAAGTGATGAAGCGACCAAAAAGTGACTAATTACAGGTGATTTAAGCCACTATAGTCACTGAAGACTGAATGCACCTTTAGAACAGGCTCATATTCCTCAAACACCGGCTTATTTCACCATCAGGGTGAATAAATCACTCTCTGTGGGCGCCGCAAACGGCTGCTCCGGTGTGTTGATGGGTCTTCTTTCACTGCAACTACCAAGTCAAATTCCTCGTATTGTTCTAAACTGTACCTGGTCAATAAAGCTGATTCTGATTCTCTTCCGGGTGGTTGCCATGGCAGCTCGACTCATCTATGATCCATTGATGATGGCTTTTTATCGCGCGTGCACGTAAGTAACCCCAGGTTTACATACTCAGGGTTGATTGACCCACTTCATACCAGCTGTAATGGAATCAGATACCCAGAGTTTACCATCGCGGGGTATGTTGCCCCAGAGTTTATGGATAGACTCAGTTTGTTAACCCTCCTTTATGGAACACACCTCTGGAGAGCTCCTGTCCTGCATGTCTCAGGTGTTTCACTGAATCTAACCAAGTGTGATAACGAGCTGTGTTTTCCAGTGAACAAACATGTGATTGTATCTGACCTGAGGGTCACATGATCAACATTTAGAATAATGACCAATCAGAGCATTGACAGGAAACAACAAAAGATGAGTTTCCTAATGTTTTCCCTTTGTGTGTTTTGTGATGTTGTTTTGTGTATTTGAAGTCATTTTGTTGCTTTTTTAAATATTTCTGTGTATATTTGTAGCCGTCTTGTCAGTTTTTTGAGTATTTTTTTTGTATTTTTGTCATCCTTTTGTGTATTTTGTTTTGTGTATTTTTTTGTCATGTTTTTAAGACATTTGATGTATTTTATGTGTCATCACTGTGGGATGTTGATCATGGTTCCTGGGAACCTGCAGTTGGCATCCCTCTGTGATTAACAAAGTATACATTAGTTATTATTGCCATCTTTTTGTGAATTTTTACTGTTTTGTGTACTTTTCTGTCATTTTGTGTAACTCCTTTTTCATTTTGTATATTTTTTCTGTGTATTTGCAGTTTTCTGCTTAATTTTGTGTCTTTTTGTTGTGTTTTTACTCTTTTTTGTGTACTTTTCTGTCATTTTCTGTTGTTTTTTTTAAAGGTCTTTTGTTTTTGTTGTCATTTTGTTTGTTTTTCATTTATTTATGTGAATATTTTTAACAGTGTTTTTGGAATATTTTTCTTGTATTCCCTTTGTGTATTTTTAGTGTTTTGTGTACTTTTCTGTCATTTTGTGTGTTTTTGGTGGCTTTTTGTCTATCTCCTTTTTCATTTTGTGTTTTTGTTGTAATTTAATGTGTCATTTTGTGTATTTTTCTCACCCTTTGTTGTTGTTTTCTCTGTTTTTCTTATATTTCTGTGTGTATGTGTAACTGTGAGTAGTTTTGTGTGTTTTTCTGTGGTTTTGTGTACTTATTGGATGGCTGCAGTGACCCCTGGGCCTCTTGATCTAAAACATGCAGGACAGAGGCTCTCTAGGGCTGAATAGGAGGAGTGTAACTCATACACATTGTGTAACAACGTAACACTCTGAGCACTAATGGTCACATGACACCAGAACAGGATCAATGTTTGACTTTAATCTGTGTTTTTCTTCTTGTTTTCTGACAGTTCTCCCTGATTGGTTCTCGCTCTACCAGCACAAATGATCCTCCATCTTCTTCCTCCTCCATCATCCCTCCTTCCTCCTCCTCCTTCCTCCTCCATCATGTCTCCATCCTCTGAGGTGAAGGTGTTAGATCAGCCCCCCCTCAGAGTTCTTCCTCTCTGAGTAGATCACAGTTTGTGGAGCGTGTGCGTCGCAGTAACCAGGCGTGCCAGCAGGGGGACTTTTCATTGGCTATCCAGCTCTACAGTGAGCCTGACCTTTGACCCCCACAACGACGTCCTGTACAGCAACCGCTCAGCAGCCTACATCAGAGTGGGCCGCTATAGCCCCGCCCTCAACGACGCCATCAAAGCTTGACTCATCAACCCCAAGTGGCCCAAGGTATGAGCTAACCCCCCCCATTTATTTTATAGATCTGAGTCACTGAATTGATCTGATTCATGAGAGTCATTTGAATTCCCACCATGGCCAGTGTTCTTACACTTTTATTATTTAATTTGATTTGATTTGATTTGATTTAATTTAACGAGTACAGTGCCCGTCGGAAGTATGCATTCATGTGGGAGCATAAGGGGTATAATTGCGTATTTTTGTATCTTTCTGTTGTGTTTTTGTGCATTTTTTGTATAATAATAGTTTTTTGTTGCCATTGCATTGTTATTCTGGAATCTTTTTGTGTATTTTTGTATCTTTTTTAGTGTAGTTTTGTGCATTTCTGTTATTTTGTGTATTTTTGTATAAATATTTTGTTTTGTGTATTTTCAGTCATTTTCATATGTTTGTTGTTTGGTGTATTTTTCTGTAGTGTATGTATTTTGGAGTCATTTTGTGTGTTTTTGGAGCCTTTTTGTATATTTTTATGCATTTCTGTTGTCATTTTGTATAAATGTTTAGTTTGTAGTTTTATTTTACTCATTTAGTATATTTTTATTATAAATACTGTGTGTGTGTGTGTGTGTGTGTGTGTGTATGTGTGCCAGCCAGCCATCTCCTCTGTGCGTTATCTATCACACATGCGTGCGCGCTTCTTGCACAATAACCATCGCAGGTTGTTAAGAGAGACACGGTAACTACGGTAGCCAGTTAAGTCAACTATTCATCAGCATGTATGTCTATGCTGTACAACCCCTCGACTAAGAGAAAGTTTGTCACACCAGTGCCACCACTGGATAAGTTTGTGTAGAGCCCTGATAATAATAAATATGTTGATAGGGATATAATATTAATAGTGAAAGTAGTAATAGTAATAAAAGTAATGTTGTAATGATAGTAATGGTAATAATTGCAATAACAAAATAATAATGTACTAAAAACAATACTAATAATAAACAATATTAAATAATTATAAGGTAATATAATGATAATATAGCAATGCTAATAATACAATGAGAACACCAGTAACTATAATACAATAAAAACAATAACAACATAAAATAATAAGGTAATAGCAATAATAATAATAATACAATGACTATAAGATAAAAGAATACTACAAAAGAAGAATAATATAAGAATAGCAATAACAATAATATAATACTGTGCGTGCGTGCGTGTGTGTGTGTGTGTGTGTGTGAGCTATGATAAGATCAGTGTGGAGATGGAACAATGTGGCTGTAGTTACATTAGGCCCAATTGGAATATTGGTCCAGAGGGTACCTCAAAGTTTGGATGAGTCCGTAGTGGTCCTTCTCTGTGACAGACTGGTTGTGGAAGAAAAGTCTGATGCCACAAGACGCGGTTCTGGACCAATGGGTGTCCACAGGGTCCATTCCTGGGCCTGGTCAGCTTCAGTGGTTTGGCTCACAGGCATTTGTCCTTATTCAGAATCAGCACAGTTTTCCCTGCTTCTGGTTTGTGTTATCTTCACCACAGTTATTACTTATTGAGCCTCTCTTTGTTCAGCCTGAGGCCATATATCGTCTATATAAATGTTATATATAAATGTGTCCCACTGTGTGTAAAGCACTACAAATACTTTTTCATAATACTTTAGTACTTTCTTTAATAGAAAACACACAACATGACACTAAAAACACACAAACCATTACAAAATGTGTTATTTTGTTTATTTTTGCTGCATGATTTCAGTTTTTTATGTATTTTAGTAACTGTTTTGTGTTTTAATTTTATTCATTCCTTCATAAAATCTGACTAGTTACCTAGGTATGTTCTGTGGGGAGTTTGCATGTTCTCCTCATGCTTATGTAGACACAGATTTTCCTTCAACTGCCCAAAAACATGTACGTCAGATGATGTTGCCCTTCTCTCTGCAGCATTAATTCTTTCAAAATAAAAGCACAAGATTATTTCTTCTGCCTGGGACAAATAAATGTCTGCCAACAAATATAAACAGATCTGTGACACACTTTTGGGTCTCGACCCAATCACAACACTAAAACAAATATGTTTGTCATTTTTATCGTGTAAATATTGAATTGAGTTGTTTTATTTGTTTAAATTGAACCCTTTTTTTAACTGAAAACCATCGCTGACGGTGCACTTTGTGTGTGTTCCAGGCAGCGTCCAGCGCTCTGAGCAGCCTGGGCCACGTGTACACAGCCATCAGTGACTACCCCAACGCTCTAGCTAGTCATAAACAGTGTGTGATGTTAGCCAAACAAACACAATCACTGCTAACTGAGGCTCGACAGCTGGGAAACATGGGCTCAGTTTATACTGCGTTAGGAGACTTTACCAACACTGTTCACTGTCATCAGCAGCACCTGGACATCGCTAAGGTACGCCATGGAAACAGTCACAGTAAAGCAGTGGTTCTCAACCTTTGGGTCACGAGACACTGGGAGGGGGTCGTCAGATAGCTTAAAAAAACTAAGAATATTTTTGAACAATTTCAGCCCATTTTTGCTTATTTTTACTTTTTTTTTTTTTACAACTCCATCAAATTCACCATATTTTAACCTATTTTCATCACTTTTTCTTGCCATATTTTTGCTCCTTTTAATGTATTTTTGCTACATTACTCCCATTTCTGACACTTCTACATCACATTTCAATGACTTTTCTACAAATTTTTTCCACTTTCCAGACATGTTCATCACTTATAAACCCTTTCTACCACTTTTACACCTAATGTCACATATGTTGTCCCATTAGTCACTTTTAACCTCTTTTCACCATATTTCATGATTATTTTTGCCAATTTAACCACATTCACCATTTGTCATGCCCAATGTTTGCCAGTTTAAACTAAATGTTCCAATATTGATATTTGAACCCTTTTTTTCCACTTTTTCTCTCTGTTTTTGCAACTTTTAACCAATTTCTGTGGTTTTTAAATTCCCATTTCACCACATTTTCTACCATTTTTGGTCACTTTGAACCCATTTTATTAGTGATTAAAACCAGGATTTCCATCTTTAAGATGACTATAATAATAATAAACGTTCCTAGATAACAGTGGATATTATTCAGATGAATAAATAAATGTGGTTATCACAGATTCATAGAACAATAGACCATCATTTTGCTGACTTTATGGATGGACCCCAAAAATCTCTCCCCTTTATTCCCCCTTATAGATAGCCCTGTCTCCACATGACTGTTTTTCAATGTTCATGTCTGTGTTCAACCACCTTCAGCTACAGTGGGGGTCCCCGCCCTCTGGAACCTTTATTTTGGGGGTGGTGGCCTAATAAAGGTTGAGAACCACTGGTATAGAGAACAGTTCTGTGACGTTTATCATTACTCAGCATTATAGATTGATGTGTGTTGCGTCTGCAGACATTAAAGGAGCGTTCCACTCACAGAGGGACTATGAAAAGGCCGTGTCGTACCACAGTAAGGTTCTAGAGCTGGGCCAGGAGCTGTCGGACAGAACTATCCAGATGAGGGCGTACGCTGGGCTGGGACACGCCACACGCTGCGTGCAGGTCAGCCTTTCAGCTCATTAAGAGAGATCTGAACCAATAATGAACGTGTAACATAATGACTGGCCTGTGCAGGACCTGGAGGGGGCTGGGCGGGACCACCAGAACCAGCTGCAGACGGCCCAGCAGCTCCAGGACCACGCTGCACTGTGACGAGCCTCTTCCAATCTGGGTAGGATTCACTTTATACATGAGACAGGTTTATTCTTCTTCCATCAGTGATAAGAGCCTCTGCCTTTTTAAAAAAAATGTTTATTATATATTCACAAGATATTATTCAAAAAAGAAGACAAAAACAATCTTGCTGGCATTAAGATTAAGATTAAGATTAAATCGGGCTTTCGCCTTTAATTGGCCATGTAATGTTAGTACATTATTGGAATTTGTCTTCTGCATTTAACCCATCCCTGAGGAGCAGTCGGCAGCCATTTTGCGGCGCCTGGGGAGCAGTTCGGGGTTAAGGGACTTGCTATGTGGATATCAAAGAAACTTCAAAGCAAACATCAAAGTGATCAGCAGACGCCTCTGACGTAGACTGGCAGATGTCACTGGAGTTGAAACATGTCAGGAGACGAAGTAGAGAAGTAGTAGACCACAGGGTTGAGAACGCTGTTGAAGTATGTGAAACACTCCGAGGTGTAGAAGGCCACGTTGGCCTTTTCAAAGCAAGAGCACTCGTCGTACCAAACCTTGAGGATCCACACGGAGAGGCGGGACATGGTGTTGGGGAGAAAACAGGTGATGAAGATCAGCGCCACGGCCAGGACAAACTGCACGGCGCGTTAGATCTTCCCTCTCCTCTCCATGGCTCTTCTCCTCAGCTGCCACGCGATCCTGACACTGCAGAAAGCCACGATGGAGGTGGGCAGAAAGAACTGGATGACGTAGAAGGCGTTGTGCAGATGTTGAAGCTCTCACACTGCATACGGTTGTTGGATTCAAAGAAGTGCTCATCGGCCAGAAGATGTCCAGTGGCCAGAAAGATCAAGACCCAGAGGCCGAGAGAAACCCAGAGGGCGTAGCTCAGAGACATCCTGTTGATCCGGCTCAGAGGTGCACGATCCTCAAGTATCGATCCATAGCCACTGCAGTAAGGAAGAAGATCCCTGCTGCTCGGTTTGCAGCCAGCAGGAAGAGGTAACTGTAAATGTTATCAGAGCAGGAAGGACCAGGCCATTATAAAACTATTATACAAGGGATTAACACGTTGATGATGATGATGATGATGGAGAATCAAAAACCAAGCAACCAGAGGATGTTTCAGGTGAATCAAACATGTAAATATACCAGGAAAACAATATAAGTGTCAATGATTATTTTTGCTAATTTTTTTAAATCAAATACCAAACAACAGCTGTTAATACGAATACGAGGAAGTGATCAGGTGGGTTGGACCCAAAGTCCTCGTAATGAAACTTACAGCTAAAACAAAGGACTGATATGTACAAAGTCAAAGAATAGATATTTTTGTAACTTCAGTCCGTGCTTTATTTCAGGGTTGCAGGGTGATTTGTGA
The DNA here is from genome assembly GCF_900634775.1 of Gouania willdenowi. NCBI lineage: Eukaryota > Metazoa > Chordata > Actinopteri > Blenniiformes > Gobiesocidae > Gouania > Gouania willdenowi. The sequence continues at coordinate 166,454 of NW_021145214.1, read as the reverse complement.
TAAACAAACGTCAGGACCACTGAGATTAAAATAACGCTTTCAGAAAAAAAGGCAAAAGAAGAGATTTATGGATACTTTAAACTAGTGCTAGGACTTTAATGCTTTAATTTGCAATTAATTATTTACAGAAAAATAAAGCACTTAACAACCCCACAGTTTATAGTTTTTTTGTCAAAGCCAAAGGGGGTGGAACCTTTCTCGTTTCACAAGTTCCTGGTATACCCATATTACTGACACAGACCACAACACAAGAAACAGGAGAACCAGAGAAGAAGTTGTTGCTGTGCTTCGTGGACGTTCATTTTTATTTAAATAAAAACACTGAATACAAAACGAAAGCCTCAGCTAGCACCTTAATGCTAAACATGTAGCAGCTCGCACCTTAATACTAAACATGTAGCAGCTAGCACATTAATGCTAAATATGCAGCAGCTAGCACCTTAATGCTAAACATGCAGCAGCTAGCACCTTAATGCTAAACATGCAGCAGCTAGCACCTTAATGCTAACAACATAGCAGCTAGCAGACAGTGTCTCCAATCCACACTGGACACTCAGACAGGGTTCAGAACCAAAATGAATAAAGTCAGTGGATAAATGATTGTAGTGGACAGTCGACAACTCTCTGTGGTAGAGGATGTGGGCGGGGCTAGAAGCACTGCTACAGACCCAACTTATCAACTGCTATGTAGAAAAACTATTTCAAACTAAATTCATCATCTTCATCAGTTGCTCTGTTTATTTCATGATATCCACAGATATTCTAAATATTTTACACTGTTCAGTTTATACTTCTCTGGAATGTTCTGGACTCAGTGATGTTTTTTTATTTTAATACAAAAACTACATTTGTTTTAGAAAGTTTACTAAATATCTAGAAAATGGTGAATATATCTTAGATAAATGTAAGTTAATATCCGAAATATTGAATACAACAAATTAAATTTGTAGATTTAGATTTTTTCATTTATGTTTTTATTTTTAACATGTAAACAGAATATCATAAGAAAAAACAAAAACATAAAGAATCTCAAGATATATTCACATTTCAGTTTACAATTTATATTACCAAAGTGGAAGAAGTACATACTTATTTAATCATATCCATAAATCCCTTAATGTTTTTATTTTTTTTTGGTAATTAACGAGCTTCTCACTGGTGGTGTAAAGAGTAATGAAATATCATAGTCAAGTAGAAGTACTGTAAGTTACTTGATTAAAATTGTACTCAAAGACAAGTAAAACATCTCATGCATAAACTTAAAAAGTTAGAGACCAAATGTTGCACAATTGTAACTTCATTTATTTTCCACAAAGGCATCTGTATAAAAGAGCTGCTATTGCAATAAACTTTATATTCTCCATTACTAAGTTCACTTTCAGTTTATTTTAATGCAGATGATTCAAATCCGTAACAGCTATATTTATTTAACAAAATATTATAGTTTAATAACTTATTTTAGCTCTAGTTCCTCTTTCTCTAACTTTTGAATCCAAGTCCCTCATGTCGACTACTACATTTGTATAAACATCAATAGATCATAATGATGGAATGAATAAATAATAACACACATTTTAAAGAATCTAACTTTCTAAATAAGTGAAATAAACAGTATTTAGTGTCTCCTGAAGAGATTTATTTCAATAGGTTTTTTTATTTTTTATTTTTTTAATCATTTAAGGTCATTTTCCTCCTAATGTGGGACCAACACTGACCTTTATATTTTCAGTTCATGTTCTAATAAAAATCATTTCTATCATAAGTTTTTTAGTGTCATTTTGTTTATTTTGTTGTTTATTCTTTTTATTATTCAGTATAATGTTCTCTTATTTGTGTGTTTTTGTTGTCATTTTGTGAGATGCTGGTAATATTTAGTATGATTATCTTTTTTTCAACTAAAAACAAAAATTATTAAACCACATTTTAAAATGCTTTTAATTGTTAATTTTCCTCTCACTTTATCTCTAGTACCCCCTGTAGTGCCATCGCCTACCCCTAGGGATAGAATGACAGCGGCGGAGCCAGGCACCAGGCACCGCAACCTCACACCAATGCTGCCAGCAGACCCCCCCGCAGGAGCACAGCACAGCCCGGAGGACAGTGGGCCCCAGCCACCAGCCCTACCCCGCCCAGGGCGGCGCGGTGCCCTGCTGAACCGCGGCTAGTCGCCAGACGGCGGGGGAGCGCGCCTCGAGACGCCAAACCCAAAGACCCACCCCCGGGACACCCCCGACCAGACACGGCACCCACGGGGCCCGGCGCCCCCAGCCAGCAGTCCAACCACCCCTGACGCGGATCCGCCAGGACCGGAGCCACCGGCCGCGCCCCCACACACACCCACCCAGCATGATCCAGGGGAGGCCCCAGCGCGGGCGAGGCCCCACAACTCACCCTTCCCTCCCCCCCGAAGTTACACAAGCCGGCCCCTGCAGTCCCCCAAGTGAGCCCCTAGGGAGGGAGGGGCGACCCGGCCCACCGCGCCAGTGGCACCCTCAGCGAAGGGACACCCCAGGGAACCAGGCCAAGGCGCCCAGACCGGACGGCGGAGCAACCCACCGCAACACCTCGCCAGCCAACAACCCAGGAAAGAGTGGCAGGGAAACACGCAGGCCCCCAGCCCCAAGGGCCACCCAGACGTGCACGGAGGGGGCAGGAGAGCAACACCAAACCGCCCAGGGACTGAACGGGATTTTAAGTCGACTAGACAAATCCCTGTCCAAGAAGCTTTTGTCTGTTCCGGAGTTCACGACGGCCCTGGAAGTGAACTTCACACCATTAATGGAGATTAATTAGAGCTTGCGTGAATGCGGGGGCAAGCAAGGTGAACAGAAGTCCTCAATCTGGTCATGATCTTTACACTATTTGTGACTCATACTGTCGCACCTGTGCTGCCACTTGCTCCATCTTTAAGGACAGTGTGTATCCCAACTGAGCTTGGTGCTGGAACTCCTTGAGGCACCTGTTGACTGTTCCTGATGAGTCCATCGTGGCCAGATTTTTCTGAAAGGCGATGTGTACAGGTTTGGACCTAGAGACAGGGACAGAGGCAACAGATGTGTTTAGATGGCTCCTTTCTGTCACCACGTCTTGGATAACTAGGAAACTTAGCATGTCAAACACTAAGGAAACGAGGAAGAGAAATCCCTGCCGTGTTGCAGGCTTCACATCCAAATAAAATTTAAAAGAAAATATCACTTTCCACACTCCATTTTTACTCCCAACACAGTCTGGACTGGAAGTTCATCGTGGGGATCCACATCATGAACTCCACTGGTGCGTTCTAAGAACAACAATGTATTAATTGTCCACGCAAAGCACTTTCAACAAATAATGGCAACTATGAACAAGTGAAACTTGCGCCTGTCAAACCAAACAGAATAGTTAAATTAGAACTGATGACCTTATCACTGTCGAGGTAGGAATGATAACATTATCACTGAGTCCATCGAATCAGGAGGTGGGGGTGGGGTGTACAAAAATAAATTCGACATCACACACCCTTTAGCCAAACAGCAGCCATGTTGAAAATCTCAGGTCAGTCTGATCCTGATCTGCAGAGATATTTGAGGAACACACAGAAACACAGACAGACAGAGATCTGTTGTTTTTATAAAGAGATATGAACTCCAATGTTTATGAAATGATCACAGAAACTAGAAATCTATCATCTCAACAATCACTGTCTCCTGGACAGTTACAGATGGACTCACCTAAAAGGCTTCATTTACTCTCAGGTGAATCGGGTTAAAAACCAACATGAAGTACGTCAACATGAACCATGTGGCCATACCAGCCTGTTATTGCCCGATCTCGTAAGATCTTTGAAACTAAACAGGTCTGGGCCTGGTTAGGAGACCACTGAGAATTCCAGGTGCCACATTGGGGGACAGTAGCTCCAGTGGTATCTGTCATTGTGTCCTTGGGCAAGGCACTTTACCCACAATGCCTAGTATGAATGCAGTGTGTTAGTGAATGTTGGTGGTGGTCGGAGGAGCGGCTGGCACACAATGGGCAGCCTCGCTTCCTTCAGTCTGCCCCAGGGCAGCTGTGGCTACTATAGTAGCTTACCACCACTAAGTATGGAATGAAAGAATAATGCCTTAATTATGTAAAGTGCTTTGAGTGTCTATGATAAAGCGCTATATACTGTATGCATTATTATTATTACAACAGAAGGAGATGAGAAAGCAGGTGAGGCCGATGAAGGAGATTGTGGAAGTTCTCCAGAAAACCCAGGAGGAGCACTCACAGAGGAAACATGAGGTATGGAATCTGCAGGTTTGGAGCTTTGTATAAGATCTTTGTAGGGTTAAATGTGACTATGCAGGGAGGTGATGTATAACAAGCCCCCATTTGTTCACAGGAGCACACAGTGTCGTCTCCAACTGAACGACCCCATCCTGAAGGAATCCCACAGTTAACAATGTAAGAAGCTGGTGATCTTATCACTCTGCTAGTGCTAGTTTCACTTAATACTGCTTTTCTAATCCGTCACGTCAGCGCATCAACAGGATGTGATCAGAAAGCTGTCGGCCCTTCGTGGACATCTCAGAAAGGAGGAAAAACAACTGGAGGTCCAGGTTCATTAAACTCAAACAATCCCTGACTACATTGGATCTAACAGGTAACACTGATCAACAAGAGATTTGTGTTTGGGTGGAACACAGACAATGGAAAAGAAATGCTGCTTTTTGGATTCGAATTAGCCGATCTAATTATATTCAATCTAACCTCACATATGACAGGGATTAGACACACACCTGGCATTTTAACTAGACAAAGTTGGTCAATTGATATATTTTTTTTCCCTATTTGTTTAAACACAGAAGACAATCCAGAGCAGACAATTTTTGATCTGCACCAAAAGAAGCTCCTTGGACATTAGTTTACTGCCATTTTCCAGCTCCTTTACATGTGAACAAGGACAACATCAGGAAGTTTGACCAGTTTAAACACAGAGGTAATAAAGGACACACTCACACAACACTGGGACTATGGTTCTTTTCTCCTCATGGCTTTGTGTTTATTTCTAGAATATCTGGAATATGATCAAAGCCATCAAGTAGGTGTTTTTTTTTGTTTTTTTTTAACTGTTTGATCCAGAAGTTGATAAGGGTTACTGCAGCAAAATGTAGACCTCTTAAATGTTCTTTATTGTATGTCTTCTCTTAGAGAAATCCCAGTGGACATTCAGCCCAGAGAGACAGGATCTTAGAGTCTGATTCCACTTTTATTGGTAAATCAGGCTGATCGTGAACTTTTTCTCACACTTTATGCATGGATGGGATTTGACATTGGATGCATAAAATCCCACAATGATGAACACAATATGTAAAATGTAGAGTAGCAGTTTGCAGTCGAAACATGTCGGGAGATCAAAGTAAAATAAGTTGTCTAAACAAATGAAAGGTTATTCTTTTTTGTTTGTTTATTTATTTTTTTTATTGTTGTAATCAATATCCTTTGGGGTTTTTTTTTTTACACACTGACTCATGTGTATATTCTCCCAAAATTTTTTGGAGATATAACTATGAGTTTATTTTTTTGTTGTGATATCAGTTTCTGCGAATTGTCATTGTATTTTTTCTATGTTTGTAATAAAAAGAAATAAATCTCTGTTTCAACACATTTCTGTGAGACTGACGCTGCATTCAAGGCAACTCTGAACTCTGTGTTTGATCAGGTAAAAGGTCAGAGAAATTGCAATAAATGCTATAATGTTTGTATGATTAAGCAATGATTAATCTAACAAAGCAAGGCGACATTATAGCATATCTCAGCAACAGGGCATGCAGAGTGACTCACGTAAAAACATCAATGACGTAACTTTGTCATTTCACTCTATGTAATTTCTATGTTTTGGATTGTTTTCCCCCATTACTTTAGAAAAAGGATTGGAAACGAATTAAACATAATTTTGCACATGATGCTGGTCTATCCTTACCCATTGATAACATATCTGTGAGGGTACGTGTTCACTCTTTTGTCTTTGTGCATGTGTAGTAATTTCTGTTTTAGTTCAGTAAGTGATTCCATAGGAACACTTTGTATTGTCAAGACAGTTTGTTAGAAAACAATAACAAAAAAGCTACAAAAACCATGACCAATAAGCCATGTTTTCTTTTTTTGTGGAGGAAACTCTTTAAATACAAAAGTACATTTTGTGTATTGTGTCTTGTCATAAAAGCTGAGCTGCAGGAAAGGTGTGCTTAGGAGTAAGACATGGGATGTCAAATTACAGGGAAAATTCCCTCACAAGTAATGACTTAATTTGTTTTTCTCAAAGGAAAAACTGAGAGAAAAAAGAATACAACCTCTCCCTCGTGAATGAAGCCCAAAGCAGACAGATAAGGAGGAGAGCATCTGCTGTTCCTTTACCTGTAAGTTCATCAGCCAATAAACAGTAGAAACCATTTGTTTGTGTTATTGTTACAGAGTAGGTAAAAAAATCATTTTGGCCTGTATTTTCATGACAGGAAGTTGGGTGACAACCAATCAGGGCCTCCTTACACTGAATCACAAACTATTGTTAATGAATGCTTTATCATTCACCTACACTAAATCTCTCACACACATCATCAACTACATTATAATTTTTATGTCTTTACATATTTGATTGAGCTCTGGTCTTGTATGAATATGTACCTTAAGATTAAAAGTGGCAGTCAATGCAGTTTACATCAAATATCTTTTATTTGCTCTTGGTTTGCAAACTGGAAATAAGTGCAGACAGTCAAAAAAAAAATAAATAAATAAATGACTTTAAAAAATATATTAAAAAAACAGTAATATTTATTGAATTATGTTGACCAATATGTAATAAATGCAGTTTAAACATGCAGAAAAACAAACTAGAAATAGACAATTGATTAAGACTTTAATGTATTGTTTACTGATATGAATAAAAAAAAAAAAAACGGGTATACAGAAATATTAATCTACTCGTGCAAACATTACAAAACGTCCATGAAGGTATTAATGCACCTTAACTACAACTGTTAAATAGTTGTACAACTTCCATTTACAGTTCATGTTTTCTTTATTAAAGCCTGCGGTAATGGTCAACGTGAGGTAATGCTTTGAAAAACACACACAATCACTCACTAGGCCATATGTGTCAAACTCGAGGCCCAGGGACCAGATCTGGCCCTTTAGAGCATCCAATGTGGCCCACAGTAGAAAGTAAAAAATGACAGAAAACATGAATCATTGTGTACATTACCAACTAATTCATTTGTAGAAATCTTAAATACACAAATTCAATGAAATTTCACAATAATTGCAAGGCTCACAAATGTTCTTTGCTTACATCACATGATCTCAAATTGTTAAAAAAAAAACTCAACATTTTTCAAAAGCCTAGCATTTTTCCTGAAATTATTCCACCACATTTCTATGAATTAATTAAAAAAAAAATGGTCACAAATCAAGGTGATTTAAAGTGAATATCCTGTTAGGACTGATATCTGACACTTATTGTTTGGATATTGTCTGTATTAGATATTTTATTTATTCATACCTGGAAGTGCAAACAAAGGCACATTATTCATAAAAAATTCTAAATTCTGTGGCCCAATTGACATAAAACTAGTCTCAATTTGGCCCCTGAACTAAAATAAGTTGAGACAAAGTTTGATCAGAAACTACAGGATCTCAACTTAATTTACTATTTTTAAAATCTCACCATACATTTTGACCAACAGATGTCCCCATTGAGCGTTGTGTGTCCGTGTGAGTTTCTACTGTGACACGGTTGTGTAGCATCATTAAAGGTGTGTTTATGTCTTGTTTTGTGCAGTAGTTGATGTTAGTTTGTCTTGTAACACTCAAAATCCATTGTTCTTATCCTTAATGAACTGAAAGCAGTGTTTGCCATGTAAAATGTTTTTCCCCCGTATTTTTGAAGCCAATAGTTTGCATTATAAATGTATCAAACACTACTCTACGCCTTGATAGGTTTATTGTTGTCTTTATTATACTAAATAATTAGTTATTGTAACATAAGTGTAACGTCCGAGTTTTAGGGGCTCTAACTTGCTGTTGTAGACGAGGAACACACGACTTATGCTACAACACTTCCGGACACAACCCGATGCATACCGATGACGTCACTTACATACACGGCGCATCTTAACAGCACAAAACCAATTCGAAGTGTGACGTCAGTGCCGCTGTTTGGAACAACGCCTTCTTCTTAGATACGTCATAAATTCAGCTTTGAAGAATCTACAGGATCGAACCCTCGAAGCATTGTGTACCTTTGTGCTTTCAAATTAACCAAATGTGTTCTCAAAGAAGCCATAAACAAGCAAGAACAAAGGTAATAGAAAATGAAATGAGTGAATATGTGTCAGGGTTGTTATACTAAAATTGGATTTGTTTTTATTTAGTCTTTCTGATTTTTATTTATTTCTTTCAATTTATTTATTTATTTAATTTTTTTTTTTCATTCCTTAAAACAAGGCTTTACACAGCAAAATAAATAAATCTATACATAATGACTGAAAGGGTTAAGGCTGAAGTATATTTCTTATTATTGCCTTACCCAATGAGCACAATTCCAAAATACACAGAACCAATTTTAATCTAAATACTTTTCACAGTTTGGAGCTGGTGTGAGTGACGAAAATATGCTGCATTTTTCAGCTGACAGAGGTAATGTATAATCTCATCATCTGATAGTAAACACGGGGTTTACTTTTTGCTACAAGCTGCCTGTTTGTGTTTTGCACTCTACAGGTTTAGGTTCAGGATCCAAGCTGGGAACAGACTATGAAAGAAAGAAGAACAAACTTCAACCGCTGGCTACTGGACTCATGATTGGTAAACACATTTCAAATACGAGTAAATATCCTGGCTTCACCCTAGTCAGGAACATCACTGGTGTTTTTGCAGGAGTGTCAGAGGAAGAGAATAAATTGATAGCTGCGACGAAAAAAGAAAAATACAAAGCGGAATTGTTGAAGCAAATCAATGAAAATAAGAGAAACAAAGTCAGGTAAGTTTTTTTGTTTTTTTTAAGTGAATTGAACACTGAGGGAAAAGTAAAGCAGGATTGAATACGTGTATCTGCCCTTGTTTGATAGAGAGAAAACACTTGAGGAGACGGTTGGTGCCACTGGAGCTACAAAAAAAGATCTACATAAAAAGGTAGAAATTAGCAGTAGGAAGTAATAAATAAAATAGGAAGTAATATATAAAATAGAATTATATATATATATGGATAGAAACACCATTGTTTGTCTCTTCTGTGTGATGCTTAATGCTCTAGCTTCCTGAACAGGAAACTCAAAAGAATCCTTCAAGAAGCTCACAGGAGGACTTCAAAGAACCACTGATGAAGTGTTCTGGGTTGGAAACTGGTGCACCTAGAGATGAGGCCTTGTTGGACCATTCCAGTGAAACCTCCCACAGGAACCTCTCACAGGGGCTGGGAGACATGGCTGTACCCAGGTAGCTCTCAGCTGTTCAATGGCACCATGGTAAAATGTTAGCTGCACAATGCTCAGTCTTTTCTTACTCTACAGGGTTGCTGGTTTGGATCCTGTAGTTTGTCCTCTTTGCTACACTCCACTTCATGCATCTCATCCTTTTTATGGGACTCTAGCATATGCTCCTCATCATAATTATGGGACTCCAGCATATGCTCCTCCTCCTCATCATTATTATAATGGACCTCTAGCATATGCTCCTCCTCCTCATCATATTTATGGGACTCTAGCATATGCTCCTCCTCCTCATCATTATAATGGGACTCAAGTTCATCCACTTGATCCTCCTGACGGGGCCAGTTATCCTTTGGAGCCAACTTTGCCTGACAATCAAGGTAAATAAAGTATTACAACTATCATCATGAAAACACAGATAAAACTTTAAAATGAGATTTTAAGAATATTTTTAAATGAACTACATAAATTATTTTCACTCACACTCATTGTGATGAGTATTCTGCAGACTTTTGTTACCTTTGTTCTCACCATCTTTGCATTAATTAGGTGATGGCATTCATTAATTGTTACTGGGTGTAAATTAGATGAATTCACATTAAAGCAGTTTATATTCATTTATTAAAATGCTACAAAGGAAATGTGAAATGTAGGTGATATATTATTGAACATCATTTTTTTTTTTTTTTAACAAATATTGCATACCTGTGTTTGTTTAATCAGATGCTCTGTGTTGAGAGACTTCTCAGTCTGGAAGGCCAATTGGCCAAAGATCATCTGCAGCTATTGAGTGAGTGTTCTCTGCATCTTGATGTCATCATACAGTGGTTTTATGACGTGTATCAAAAAGTTACCAATGTAAATCTCTATGTGATCACTTCCAACTTCCAGACTCTGTGCTGAGAATTCCAGGCAGCAGGGAGAAAGCAAACAGAGCCACTGGGAGGCTCTAAGACAGCAGGTGAATTCAGAATACATGCCATCATATAAAAGGCTACATCGTTTTGTAAACAACCTGTCTCACTGTATTACAGATCAATGAGAGAGAAAAGCTCAAAAAAATGAAGAAAATAGAGGAGGAGCGTTATAATGCTAAAATAGAAGCTGAGAGGATGGCCTACAATCCCTGGGGAAGGGGTGGAGGAGGTGCACCGGTCACAGACGAACAAGGCCACCTCCATAGTAAGTTGATGAGCTAAAGGTAGATGTGAAAAATAATCACTAGCCAGTTTCGTTTTGGAGATTAAGACTTTTCTTTGCCTTTAGGTGACTTGAGACAAATGCACAAAGTGAACAAGGAACGGAGCTTGTTTCCTCGGTGTCCCAGAGCCGGAGCTCACGTTCCTGTTTCCCGTCCTCTGTCAGGTAGTATTTTCTTTTGAATTTTCCAATTACACTTTGCATTGGCAATGTTTGTTTATATCTTTTATCTTTTGGGATTTGCAGCTCTCACTGGTGAGCGTTGCTCAGAACAAGTGAACAAGCACAACCAAGAACTGAAGCAGCAAGTAAGCATGCAAACAGTCTCGACAAATATTCAAACCTAACCTGGTTTCATCTACTCAGACTGACTGGAGATTTAATTCTTGTTATGTTCTTTTTAGATAGAGGAACGCCGTAGAAGGAAGGCTGAGGAGAAAGAGCATGAGATGAGGGAGGAGGAAGAGCTGGATAAAAAGATAGAGAAGGAGAGGGCTCTGCATCTGAAGATGTACGAGGAAGAACAAAAGTAGCTCAAGATGAAGGTCCTTAAAAAAGGAACTTATTAAATAAATTTTTAGCACAACTGTGGTTTATCATACAGATGTCTTTTGACATTTATAGTTCTTTCCAGTCATCCAACGCTGTAAAAACATTTCAGACACAAACATTCAGCAAAAGGTGTCTTTTATCAGACAGATTCCAAAATATGTTCATCAAGCTAGATTCAGTCATTAAATGGGTCCAAAAAGCAAACTTGAAACAACAATGTATTAAAGGGGACATATCATGCTAAATCCACTTTTTTAGCCCTTAAATGCATTTTGTTGTATATTTAGAGTGCTTCGAAGTACAGAAAAAATCTAATTAGTCTCTTCAGGTGCTCCGTAGATATCTTTATATTCTGTTTTGCTCATATTTTTCAATCTGTTTCGATTTTCCTATTCTCTATTACGTTTTTTGAACTATTACATCACAGTATTTGCAGTGGAACTGCCAAATTAGTCCATCAACTCCAGGTCCAACACTTCGAGCAATCCGCCATTTTTATTTCTCGCTTTTATTTTGTAGTCCAAGCTCAAGGATGCCGAAGTTACGAGAGGATAAGTCAAAATGTTTGGTTGTTGGATGTAGTAACCCACACGCTTCATTACACCGTGTCCCAGCATCAGAACCTTTTCAAAGTGCCTGGTTGAGTTTTATTTTTCACAGAAATGTACCCACATCTGTGGGTAAGGTCATTTGTGTGTGCGCGAAGCACTTCAAGGATGACTGCTTCTGCAACCTCCGCCAGTATAAAGAAGGATTTGCCGAAAGACTTTGTCTGATTGAGGGTTTAATTCCTTCTATCTTTGGAGACGACGAACAGAGCACTTCGGCAAACTGTAAATAACGCTAAAAAGTGTGACGATAAGACGTCCCTGTCATTGTTTTGTTAGCATTAGCAGTTGCACCGTCTTCAGACTTCATATGTTAGTGCTGTGTGCTCGTTTTAGATCCTTGATGATATGGCCTACGTGATTTAATTTAAGTCTAAAGTTTTCATTAGTCATTTCATTTTGCCGTTTTTGTCTTTGAAAAGACTATTAAAATGCATTTCTTGACGTTAGCTTGGTGTAACGCCCTCGTGGGGTAATTACAGGGTAATATCATCTAATAGTGTATCACACAAGAATGGACCAGAAGAATTTGGTAAGGTGCGACTGCTGGAGAAATTCACAGCTTAACACTACAGAAATGTAAGTAAAAGACCACAGACCAGAGGATAAGTTTGAATAGCCGGCTTGTATAAGGACATACAACAATGACAACATAAAACATACAATAGCAAACTCACAATTTTGTGTGAATCCTTTTTGTTAAACCCTTTTTTTTCCTCTGCGTTTAATTCAGTTTCAGATCTATTTTTAGTTTTACTGGTTGCAACCTTTTAGTTAATTTTCTATTCAAGTTAGTTTTATTCAAGTGGTTCAAGGTATCATAAGCTAACTAATTAGTTTGAATCACATTTAGGTACCTTTTAAGTTGGACAGTTTGTTTACAACAAACACCATTGTAAAATACCCTTTTACAATTATTAGAAAATAAAAATACAAAAAAATAGAAATAAAAAGAATTCAGCAAAAGGCTGAATCAAATCTGTATTTCACAGAAAAAAAGTCTCTTCTCCCTTCACGCTGACTTAGCAGTTCAGTTCAGTCTTTATCCTCTGCAGTGTTGCAGAAGTATGGGTGAATCCTACCAGTTCAGATGAAAACCATGCACCAATCAGCAGAGGGCGTAGCACTCGAGGCAGATGCACAGCTCAGAGAGTCCACGTGGTTCGAAGGCTGGTTCGAGAGTGGCTCGCCATCTTGTTTCAAACACGTCTTCATCAAAGTTCACTTTAGCTGGATATTTTTCAACCCACACTAAATGGCCTATCATACACAACATAAAATGGGTATGAATACATAAAATAAAAACACTGGGTAGCTCTAAAACAACGATAATGTGCATTTCCGTCCGTAAATGTTGCTTTTAGAAGCAGCACCGCCATCACGTAATGGCGGACACGAGCAGAAAGACGGAACAGCAACAGAGTTTGTGCCTTCATTTAGCTTTTAAATGCACTTTACACCTTCACATTTTACCAAAAACAACATAAATACGCTACCATAGCTTTACATTTACATGAAATAAAAAGAAAAATACAATTCTCTCACTCACCAAGTCCCGTTTATCACGGTACCAATCTCCGCACTGGAACAGGTTGGAAAGCAAAAATACTTATCCAACAACTTTTAGACTAGTTTTCTGCTCTCCTTTCTTCCTTCCCTGCAGCAGCACCGCCTGTATGCGTTCTCACTGCTCTCTATTCTGCAGAAGCTCCGTGTATGTTTCTGCCTGGTCTCCTTTACTCCTATTTTTTTGCAGCAGCTCCGTGCATGTCTCCCTCGCTTAGCAGGTATATTTCCGGGAAACAATCCGGTTGGCTGATGGTAATCACATGGGTCACGCAGCTGCGTGCTTAATAGGAAGAAACACTTTTTTTTTTTAATTATTAAAGTACTGTAGATTGAACAAATAACCCACAAATTCACAGTTTTAAACTTTTAACAAATTCTTATAAATAAATAAAATATGAAAAACGTTTTAAAACATTTTATCATATTTACTTATTTAATAACTCTTTTCACATTTATTTATTTCTTTTTTATTACTGTTGTTTATAACATGCTTTCACTTTGATAAACACTGTTAACTTGGGTTACATTGGCGTTAGCGTTAGCTCGGTGCTTGTGTTAGCTCACTTGTTAGGGTTCTGCAGGTTCATCATCTTCATTTTCATCTCGCTCCGCCGGGTCAGACTCTGGCTCAAACATGTAAGGCTGGATGGACAAGTCTTCTGTTGTTGACATTTTGTAAATAACCTCTGAATAAAAAGTTTATGCGCCGCTACATAGCCGTATCTCTTCTATCAAACTACAAAAATGGCCGAGCAGGGTGGAGTTGAACCGAGTGTCACCTAAAAAGGGGGCGGGGTATGGAGTGTCTCATTTGCATTTATAGAGACCGCACCAAAACGAGTTGCTCTCAGAAGCACATCAGAAAAGGGGTAGAAAAGGGGTGGAGCTATAATAATGAGGAATTCAGACCCAAGCATTGCAGTTCCGCTTTAAATAGACCACAACTGTATGATTTATATCTAAAAAGGAAGGATTTAAAACCATGATATGTCCCCTTTAATTGTTCACACACAGCACTTTTAACAAATAATGGCAACAAATATGAACAAGTGAAACGTGTTACGTGTACTCTTACAAACTATACAGAATAGGTATGTTTTAGGCTATATTGTTTCCCTCTGCTGCAATATTGGCATTTTTTTGCATCTGAATCAGCACACCGCAGCCTCGCCATCCTTTGCATCCACAAGATACTGGCGGCCCCGCCCCCGACAAATTTTCAGGATCCTCTTGATAGGACGGTCTGGTCTTTTGTCCACCGATCCAGGTGGGATGGCAGGGGGGCTTGTGTGGAATGTTGGGTGAATACTGAGACTGTCAGAGACGGGGTTAATTAGTCTTGTTACTGGGAAAGGACTCAGTCTGGTTCATCCTTGCCATCTGTCAATTTGACTGCGGATGGAAGCCTGAGGATAAAATGACAACTGCCCTCACTAAGGCACAAAACTCCCTCCAGAATCGGGAGGAGAATTGGGGCCCCCCACCCCAGCCCATGAACCGGCAACAATCCAGCAGGACTGCACAGCCCCAGATGGCGCAAGAACAGCAGCCCAGGCCCCGCCCCCCACCAGACAGCGCAAGCCATGGGGCAATGCCTCCCCCCGGTGCAAGAGAGACCGGCGAGAGAGAGGCACCCCAATGGCACACAACCAATGCGGAGCAGCAGCCCCCAGCCAAAGGCGCAGAACCCACCCACCCACCAGTCTGCAGATAGCAGGACAGACCTACCAAGCCGCCAATACCGACCTCAACCACCGGAACAGCTAGAGCTGTCCCCCAGCAAAGAGCACCATCCCGGAGCGCCAAGCTACCCTGCCCCAACCCCCGCGTAAACGCCAGCCCCCATACCGGCGCGGCAGGCCGCCCCACATGCCGTGAGGCGTGCCTTCAAGGCAACCAGCAGACAAGCAAAGCGCCAAGCCCCACCCGTAGGGAAGGGGCACCCCCGCGCCCCACCAGGCCGGCACCGCTCGGAGAAACCCCGCAAAGAGAGCCCCCTGCAACACCCCTCAACGCCCACCAGAGACCCACCACTCCGCCATGCCCGACAGCACCCCCCCAATCTCTACAGCGCGGCCCAGCCATCAACAGAGGGATCGGGCCCCCACCCGACAGGCCCACATGTGTGAAGTTACCCACCACCCTGTTATGGTGCCTCTCCATTCCCCAATGGCATATACTGTATGTGTATGTGGTCCAATAGCTCCGGAGGGTGGAAATGGTGGTCCCACCCTACGGGGGGTGGTGTGTTGAGGTGCAATTAAAATTGGAGGGATTAGTAGTGCCGCCCCCATTTTAGTAGCACAGGCCCCACACACATACACCCAGCACGACCCAGGGGAGGCCCCAGCACGGGCGAGGCCCCACAGATCACCCTTCCCTCCCCCCGAAGCTACACAAGCCGGCCCCTGAGGTGTGTGTGTGTGTGTGTGTGTGTGTGTGTGTGTGTGTGTGTGTGTGTGTGTGTGTGTGTGTGTGTGTGTGTGTGGAGCACATATCTCCCCGACACAGGGCGAGTTCGACCTGAAACTTAGTCAATGGGTTCCAAATACCCCAAGTGTATGTATCTGTTATTTTGGAGTAATTTGGTCATTTCAAAATGTTTATTTTAATTTTATTTCACTTCTGAACGGCCCCGAAATGAACCCTTATTTAGCTTTTCACCTCAGGGCGTGAGGGGGCGCTAGCGCACCTTCTATATCTATTTCACTACACAGTTCCTCACCCGAGCAAGAGTCACGTGTCCTGCCAGAGCCAATCGCTGCGCACACAGCCAAGCAGACATGGACTGTAAACACACGAGCGACAGAGAAGAAGATAATTTAGACCGAAACACGGAGCTCTCTGAATAGATCATTTGAAACCATCAGCCACTGGTGAGTCTTTTGCAGACACGTTTCTCAACCCGTTCAATTCTCCATCTGGAAAAATGTGGATTCTCTGTGGTGCCGTGCATGGAAGCTAAGCTCTGACCACTCGGTTCAAAGGTAAAAAACGATTTTTGTTTTTTAAAATAAGACAGCCGAATTGTAGATAATACTTTAATTTACTTACTCACTCATGTAGTTTGGAGCTTTACGTTTTGTTTTGCGCAGTTTTGTTGTTTTTCTGATTGGCGCTACAATCAAAAATTATACTAAATGAGTAAAATAAAACAAACAACTAAACAATATTTATACAAAAAGTACACAAATAGACTCCAGAATCACTCTATAATGGCAACCAAAAACACTTACACAAAAAAATGCACAAAAAGACAACTGAAAGATAAAAAAACACACAAAATGACTCCAAAAAACATACATTACAGAAAAATACACCAAACAACAAAAACAAAAAAATGACTCAATACACAAAACTAAATATTTATACAAAAAATACACAAAATGACAACAGAATCACACTCCAATGGCAACAAAAAACTATAATTATACAAAAACACAACAGAAAGATACAAAAATACACAATGACTCCAAAAAACATACATTACAGAAAAAATACACCAAGCAAAAAAATATAAAAGTGTGTAAAAAAAAAAACAACAACAAACACATTTATCATGTTCTTGGAAATCACACACACTGTTTTACTTTGCACCCACAAATAAAGCCCTTTATAACACTACAGAGCACAGAGTATGTACACCTCTTTGTACATCCAACCTTCAAACACATACTCATTTGGCCATAATTAACTCTACTTAAGCTCCCACATGAATGCATATTTCTGACGGGCACTGTACTAGTTTACAGAAATAAGAATAAACCAGTTGTAACCACAGGGTGCGACATCAACCCAGTTCTTCTCTATATGTTGCATTATGATGAGCACTTAGGGACTGTTCTCTCACCCAGGGGGTTGATGGGTAGGAGGTGTGGTTTTACGCCCTATATAATGTGTTGACGCGCTTTGTATCATTTATTCATGTGATGCTGCTGAACTGATTAAAAGCTATACTAACCTCCACCTCATCGTTCCTCATCCTGCCCCAACATCTTCAATTACAAAAAGATTTTGTGATTTATATGCAGAAAAATAGCATATGGATTTATAATGATTAACATTATATTTTATAATATTAAAAATATTGATAATCCAATATTTGAGAAATAATATTTATCTTTTTCATTTCATTTTTTCATTTTTATTTGCACAAATAAACAAGACAAAATGTATACAGTGGTTAAAAGAACATAACTGTGCAGGAGAGAGTGAGAAGACCATTTGAGGTCTTATAAGACCACCTCCCCAAAGTCAAATTAAACAAAAACAGGCATGAGCAGGTAGGTCAATATTTTAAATATATATACACATATTTAAAGATGACTTGTGTATTAACATTTTTTTAGCTGCATTTTAAAAGAGTCAAAAGTGAATATAGTCTTTAAAACAAGAGATAAATGATTCCAGAGTGAAGGTCCTCTATATTTGAGTGTATTTTGTCTGGCTGAAGTTCTACAGAAGGGCAGATGCAAATCTCTGCAATGCCTGGTGGAGGAGGTATGAACATCTGAAGTATATATGAAAAAAATGCTACAAGCCCTGGGCATTATATTGGACATATGCACATATTTATACATGAAGAGACGAGTGCAATAAATATTAACATTATACATTGTATTTCCTGAAAAGAGGAGCAGATGAGGAAAATCTATTTGAAAAATTCAAAATTCTTAAAAATATTTTTTGTATCAATAAAATCTTATTCAGATAAGTTTGGCATGTAGCACCCCAAATCATATTACAGTATGTTATATGTGGATAAAGTAAACTATAATACAGTGTCATCATACATTTAGGATTTATTAAGGAGGAAATTCTACTCAAAATAACTACAGATTTCATTATTTTTCGACAAACATGTTGAGTGTGAGATTTCCAGGTTAATTTTTGGTCTACAATGACGCCTAAAAATTTAGTTTGAGTCCCTTGACTAATTTTGGTTCCATCAATTAATAGCTCTGCATCTTCTTCATTGAATCTTTTGTTTTTTGTGCCGAATATCAAAAAATTAGTTTTTTGTACATTTAGAAAGAGTTGATTTATTTTAAACCACTCAGAGATATTTGATAATTCTTCATTTGCTTCTCTTATTAAACTATTATAATTTGAATGAGATAATAAAAGACGTGTCATCAGCAAACATAAGAGGCAGTACATTATTACAAACATTTCTTAAATCATTGACATAAATAAAAGAGGTCCCAAAATGGAACCCTGTGGTACCCCGCATCTGTGTTTACCTCTGTTTGAGCTTTGATTGTTAACATAAACAAATTGTTCTCTCTCATCCAAATAGTTTTGTATCCATTTTAAGGCATCATCTTTAATACCATAATTTTCTAATTTTGTTGAAAGGATTTTATAATTAACAAATGCTTTTGACAAGTCTAAAAATATACCAATAGTGTTATTTTTATTATCTAGATCTTTTGTGACTTTATCGCCAAACTGCAAAAGGGCCATTTCTGTACACATTTTTTCTCTAAAGCCATACTGATGGTCATACAAAATATTATTTTCCGTCGTGTTTAGATATTCTTTAATTTTTCAAATACTTTAGAAAACAAGGGTAAGACATAAATTGGTCTGTAGTTGTTAAACAAACTGGAATCACCAGATTTGTACATAGGAGTTACTTTGGCTAATTGAAGATCTCCAGGAACAACAGCTGTTTTGAGTGACAAAGAGAGAACATGAGTCAAGGGCTCAAGAATAGAGGAAGCTACTTTCTTTATAAGACAAGCTCTAAATTAATCGTGTCCTGGTGCTGCGTCCCTCATCTTTAATATTATCTGAAGTACCTCATTTGGAGTTGGAGGATCAAATGCATTTAAACAAGAATAAATTTTAACACATTTTATTTAAGTAGGTTTTCCTGTTAATACAATATTTTTTGCAAGTGAAGGACCAATATTTACAAAAAAAATTGTTAAAACCATTTGCTATGTTTATGGGATTATTATAATCTCTGATGCCATCAGAAAACTGTGGTGTATACTTCTAGTTGTTTGTTTTTTGTTTAATAATTCATTTATGACATTCCATGTTTTTACTTGGATTTACCAGCTTTTCAGAAAAATGTTTTCTCTTGGCAACATTGAGAATTTTAATGAATTCATTTTTATATTTTTTATTGTATGAAATATTTAAAGGCGCAGGACTAGTGAGAGACTTTTTATACAACTTATTCTTGGTAATAGAGGATTTTTGTAAACCAGGCGTAAACCATGGCTCAGACATTTTCCTTTGTTTATTTTTACTTTGGTTTACCTGGTTCTTCAGACCCAGATGTTTGTGTGCTTGAAGGAATTACGCACCAGACATTCCACCTTGTCCCTTTCCTCTTCCTCCTCACGCTCTTCCTCTTCATCCTCCTCTTATAATAAAACTCAGCAGCGACTGCCAGGAGCCATCATCATAGGAGTGAGGAAAGGTGGAACCAGAGCTTTGCTGGAGATGCTCAACCTACATCCAGATGTGGAAATGGCCAAAGCTGAGGTCAACCTAGTGAAAATGTACTCATCAGGCCTGGTCCAGTTATAGTCCAGCCCAGTTAGTCCAAAAGCTGAGGTAAACCTATCAATGGCATAAAATACTGGTAACAACCAGTGTTAATTTAGACAGAGCATTTTTATTTCATTTTTGTCAAAGTCCTTTGGCTTAAATGCAACTTAGTTTTAGTTCAAATATCCACGTACTCTTGGTTCTTTGGTTATTCCGTTTAGTTAAAACCAAAACTGAAGTACAGAAAAATAAAAAAACGGACAAGCAGTGTTTTGCTGTGTTAAAATGAAATCTCTTTGTGTTTTTTTTGGATATTTATGGGAAACTATGGACGAGTAGCACAATCAAAAAAACAAGCAGTGTGCTGGATCAAAAAAGGTCCAAAGTAGCTATGAAGAAACGAAGGTCCGCACCACTGCGTAGTTTGCTCCCAAATTCAGTTTTTAATAAAACACCAAAAGACGTGACGTTTCGGGCTGATCGCCCTTCATCAGACATGGACGAGAGCTTCATGTTTTAAGCTCACCAAACAGAGGGGACACACAGGGGGGCGGACTTTTACTCCTGGACAAAAAAAGGAGCAAAAACAAAGTCACATTACTGATGAACTGGTGAACTGAAATGTTATTAATACATGAATGAATCTTAACCAAACAATGGGTGTTAAAAAAAAGCACACAAATGATATGTGACTAAAGGAACCAGAGGTGGTGTAATTAATCTACTGGTGCTCCTTGTTTCTTGTGATCAACTTCTCTGTGTTGATTGCTGCTGTTAATGGCTAGTGGTATTATAACGTGTAAAATAAATATTTTTAATGACCTCAAGAAAGCTGTAATTGTTTTTGTAACGTCATAATATAAGGGATGTAATAAAACGCTTTTCTGTACCTTGTGTATCAGGTTCACTACTTCAACGTGGAGGAACACTACCGCCGTGGTCTGGACTGGTACCGATCCCAGATGCCTTTGACTTCCTCTGGTCAGCTGACCCTTGAGAAGACCCCAGGATACTTTGCATCACCTCCGGTTCCTGAACGTGTGTGGAACATGAATCCAGCTGTGCGTTTGTTACTCATAGTCCGGGACCCCGCCGTGAGGCTCATATCCGACTACACCCAGGTTCTCCACAATCGCCTGACCCGACACAAGCCCTACCAGCCCCTAGAGGAGCTCCTTCTCCACAACGGCCAGATCGACCCAGGCTACAAAGCCCTGCAGAGAAGCCTGTACTACCACCATCTTACTCAGTGGCTCGACGTCTTCCCTAAGAAGCAGATCCACGTCGTAGATGGTGATGCCCTCATTCGGGACCCGTTTCGTGAGCTGAGAAAGGCCGAGAGGTTTTTGAAGCTCTCGCCTAGAATCAACCCTGACAACTTTTACCTCAACACCACCAAAGGCTTCTACTGCCTGCTGTCTGACGGACATGACAAGTGTTTAGATGAGTCTAAAGGAAGGCCACATGCACCACTCAGTGCACAAGCGCTCAGGAAACTTTGTCGGTACTTTGAGCAGCCGAACAAGATGTTCTTTGAAATGATCGGGCGGTCCTTCTCCTGGTGCTGATCCAAAGCAATAGAAGAAGAAACACGGAATAATGACTTGTTTGGTTCGAGGCTGGATCTTTTGGAGTTTAGAAACGTATTTAAATCTGTATCAACTCACAGAAAAACAACCATTCACACGCTGATAATTGAATATACGAGTAGTGCAAGATGACTGCGTGATTCTTTACAATATAAACTCCGGTCTCATAAAAAGACAATCACTGTTTATTTTGTAACAATTTTGTACAGAAAACAATTCAACTCTTAAATTTAGTGTTATTTGTAAACTGAGTTTAAAATCCGTTATCGAGAAAGTTTTTTTTGTAATTGTGTTGTTTTTCTATTTCACGCTATTGTTTTTCCAAGTTATTTGTAATTTTAAAAAATGTGCCTAATAAAAGGACATGTTTTTTTGTATAGACCCTTTGATTGTTTGTAAACATTGTGACATATTTTGCTGGGCGGGGCTTAGCCTGGAGGCAAAACTACTATTGTTTTAGTTTTTCTGAGCTCCAGTGTCCGCTAGAATCCTATAAAACTTTCATTTATACCCTCTCGTCTCTCTTTTTGGATTGCCCCCATCACTTGATTGGCCTAAAACCTCACAACATATTATTGCTTTCACTACCTTGCTTGCGAGGAGGCTCATCCTCCTCAAATGGACGCATGCATCCCCACCTACACATAATAGATGGATTCAGGAGATTTTGCGATGTGTGGGACTTGAGAAAATCAGATTCTCCCTGAACGGTTCCTTACAAGTCTTTTATAAAATCTGGCGACCTGTTTTACGACATATAGTTGCTGATTGTCCTACTTATTTATTCATTTGATTTTCTTTTTACTCCTTGTTTTAATTTTGTTGTTGTGAAAATTTTTTTTTTTTTTTTTTTTTTTTTTTTATAACTGTAATTATTTAACCCCTGACTTGTGATTGTCTTGTCCACCTTGTTGTTTGTGGTGTGAATGGCCGTGATTGAATGATTTGTCTCGTTAGGGAAGGGTGACTTGTCCTTTAATGCTCCCTGGATTTATGTTGTGTTCTACTGTAACAAGTTTGATCCAATTGTGGGGTTACCACTGATGCACATCTGGTATATTGTTGCGTTGTACCTTCCCAATGTAAAAGCCAATAAAAAAATATTTGACAAAAAAAACTTTCATTTATGTCCACTAACGTTATCTCTCCTATTCTGGCGCCCAAACACACAATAAGATGACATTCTATAGCTGTAACATTAGCTTCCACAGTCTTTAGCCAGCAGCGTTTCCTGTTTTTGCCTCCAGCCACGTCACTCGTGACAAGGCCATTAAGGGGTCTATAGTTGGACTTGTTTAAACCTGGGATTAGTAAGAGATACAGTCGGACAAAATCTTTTTTATGAATTAATAAAATATTTGATAACAGACTACCAAACACCAGATGTCATTTTGACGTTCAATTTTGGGCTAAATCTGGTCTTAGCCTCGATTTAGCACAAAAATTGTCATTGAAATTGGGTTTTTTTGGACTGTCAGGATTGGTCCAAATTTAGTACCAATGTAGTCATTGAATTGAGGTTTTTATTGGACCGTCCAACATAGTCTAATTTTAGCCCTTCTTTAGTCGTTGAAATTGGGGATTTTTTGACCATCAAAATTGGTCCAAATTTAGCCCTAATATACAGTAGTTGTTGAAATTTAGTTGTCATTTAATCGTCCAACTTGGTCCTGATTTAGCACATTTGGTCCAAGTGTAGCGCAAAAATAGTCTTTGGATAGGACTACTCATTAGTGTTAAGTGGCTCAACAGTTTTAACTCTTTTATTTGGGTTAATTTAAACCAGATTAGCTAAAAAAAAAAAATAAGAAAATATAATGTAACAACCTCAAACATAACAGCCCACAAATATGTACCAAAATACAAATATGATCCTGGTCCAAGTGGACTACAAAGGTTCCCAGAATTAGGTATTACATTTTGAGAAGGTAAGATTTTTTAATTAATTAATCAATAAAATTAATCTTGAGTGCACAGTACTACGATCAGAAAACGGCGGCTTTTCACAATTCTCTTTTCGACCAAATGTTGACGTTGTTTATATGGCAAAGACGTCTTTTCAATGGTTTTTCAACCATATGTTACTGGATGGGATAGACATTTAACAAATTAAATGAACAGGAAACTCTTCTAGCACAGCTGTGGGCTACAGAACCAATTCCAACTTTTAATTGTTAGTGTTTTTTAATCCAGTTTTTTTAAATTTTGTTTTTGTGTCCTTCGCGTGTCATTAAAGTCATTTAACTATTATTTCTCTATAATCAGTCAGTCACACCCCTCTTCATACTACCTTATTTTATCTATGGCTTTTTACACTTGCTTTTATTTTTCAGGCTTTTCTCTATTAAATTGTGTGAATGTGAGTTTTCTCCACAGCTTTTTGTTTTGCTTTTTTTTAATTTAGATTTTCAAGACAGTTTGTTTTTCTTCTGTTTCCTGTCTTTTACTCTGTCATTTTTTTTTTTCCTAGATTACGTTTTATAATTTACTTTAGATTTTCTCTATTTCTTTTTCATTTTCTTTGTGTCAGGTTGTCTTTCTTTCTTTTTTTATGTATTTTTTGGGACACATGAAGGAGTTGAGATCAATGCAGGGACACCTCAAAGTGAAGATTATTTTGTAAATCAAACGAGTAATAGGAGGAAAAGGTATTTATACCCCTTTGATGAAAGAAACACTGCAAATAATGTTCCACTTCTTTGTCACTTGTCTTCTCAAATTCACCTGAAGCAGTAAAGATGTTCACTGTGGATGGAATCTGACACGCTTACGTTTAACAACAGAACAAAATGTAGTTATATTTATTTATTTAAATTATAATCATTATATTTTAATCTATTTTATATTTTGTAAATATAAGCTAAAGATTGTTCATTGCACTTTGTATTTGAAATAAGAAATATGAAAAATCATAATTTTTTTTTTGTTGTGGTTAATTTAATTCCTATTAAAACACTTAGAAGAATGACTGCAGTTTATTAATTGCACTTCGTATTTGAAAGTACCTTGGTTCTAAAAAGGTAGAAAACACTGATCTATACCAAATAAAACCAGCCTTGTTAAGGCGTAACGAGGACCAGGGTGTGGAAGCACCCTTTGTGGGGAAGCCAGGAAAGGGATGCAAATGGTTTAGTGATAGAAGAATTTTTAGATAGAAGCAATTTTGTAATTTTGAATGATGGAAGAGCTACTCGAATTGATATTAATACAAACAAGACTTCTTGCCTTGATCTCAGTTTTACGTGCCCTTCATTGGCAATGTTAGCAAAGTGGGAAGTTTGGGATGATGATACACTCGGAAGCCATCATTATCCTGTTATGGCTACTTTCGGCAGAGCAATTGTGGTAGAATCTTCAGACAGATGTCACAGATTGGATTTTTCCAGGGTGGATTGGGACAAGTTCAGGGAAGGTACTAATAAGGGGTTGGATGGGGTAGATAGTAACGGGTCTATAGACAACATGTGTAAATCTTTGACAGATATGATTATGAGAGTAGCTGCAGAGACTATTCCGAGTAGAAGGTTGCCCCGTGATCGAATAATTGTTCCATGGTGGAACAAGGAATGTGCTGAAGCAGTAAGCAATAGAAGGAAGGCTTTTAAAAAGGTAAGGATACGTCCTACTCAGGAAAATGTTATTGATTATAAGAGGTGGAGGGCTTTGGCTCGGAAAACAATTAAGGGGGCAAAAAATAAATGTTGGAGGGAGTTCTGTAGTACGATAGGACCAAGAACCCAAGTTAAAGAAATCTGGGCTCGGATTCCTAGAATGGTGGGGAAAAGGAGTAATACTGCTCTACCAGTGTTAAAGAATAGCAGCGCAGAAGCTGTCTGTAGCAAAGAAAAAGCTGATATGTGTGTAGAAGTATTTCAAGAAGTGCATAACTCGACAGTTTTGGGGGATGAAAGTCTTAGAATGAGAAATGAAGTTCTGCGAGATAATAATTGGAAATTAACATGCAGTGAAGACACGAACAGCTCGTTTAATCTGTATTTTTCTTTTAAGGAGCTTAAAGATGCAGTAGAGGCTGGGGCCAATACTTCACCAGGACAAGATGAGATGCAGCCACCGGCCTGTGCAACAAATAAATAATAATGGTTAACACTTTACTTGAAGTTTTAACCATAACGCTGACATTTTATGCTGTAATTTTTTTTTTTTTTTTTTTTTTTTTTTATGCTGTAATTATTATAACATGAGACCTGTCATTATGAATGAGGTGTTATGAAGGCTGTCATTAGGTTTTGTTTGTTACCCATAACTCTACCAAACCCCATTAGATCCTCCAAAAAATGCCAACATAGCTCCAAAGATGTCATCATTTAGCAAATTGTCATAATTTAGCAAACATACTTAATAACAGCCTTCGTGACACTTTATTTATGTTAATGACAGATAATGACAGCGTAAAAAGATTTGTATTTTATTTCCGTGGTTGGTTTTGAAAAATTCCTACTTACGCTTTAACGCTTATCACTCTGATGTAGCATGCCTCAATAGCCTTAATGCACTTAGCCACACACACACACACACACACACACACACACACACACACACACACACACACACACACACACACACACACACACACACACACACACACACACACACACTTTAAACTAACAAACTTTATACACTGTTCTAAAACTCTGACCACACACTACAAGCATACTTTACAGTACACATTAATAATGTACACAAAGTAAAAATGAGCTGCAGAAAGACATTTATTCATCCAGACATTGAACTCATCTTACATTAACTTCCTATAAATCACCTGCTTCAATTTCTCCACACTTGTCACCAGACTGGCTTAACTGATTACGCAACATAAGCACAATATGCACAACTATAACATCACATTTCACTCTCACCTTAAACCAATCGACTCTTCACCACCCCTTCCATGTTCCTACCCTGACTCCCTCTTCCCTGTTCCCTTCCCCCTCAGATAGGTGTAACACTGCCCTCTCTTTTTATATTCTCCCTTTAATAAAGTGTTTCTTACCCTTCCATAGGGAGGGCTGGTGATGGTCACAATTATGCAATAAAATAATATCATTTATTTAATTGCAATAACAAAACATGCATTGTTGTCAATAAGAGATTGCACTACATGGCTCCTTTATTCTCAAATCCCTCAGTAAACAATGAACATCAATGGAGAATTTATTGTACAACAGGGTCTTTTTGCTGACATTATTTAATTAAAATCAGGAGTTATTTGGTGCTTTTCATCCTACTTGCTCTCTCTCTATCTGCCCCTCTGATCATTGGCCTCTTTAATAGACTTCGTCACACGTGTCATTAAAAATCAGGTGTCAAGTCATGACACATTGGCTGTAAAGATCAATTTATTAGCTTTCAGACACTGTTAGAATTAATTCAATAGATCAATTATTGGCGGAGTTATGACAGTTTAAAGCAGCCTAATGTGATTTCGGTGCTACGTTCAGGGTCCGTGGGACACCAGTAATTTCCATGAATATTACGCAACGGACAGGACTTTATAAGTGGTAATGAGCTGGTAAAACAAACGTATAGTCACCCCATGTAAATATTTTATTTTTAGAGGTCATAAAATGTTTAAATATCCCACAATAATGCTCACAAATAAAAAATAAAAAATGGGCCGTGTAACTTGTTCAGTTTTGTACGCGTGTCCGTGAACTGACGTCAGAGCCATGGCAACGAGGAGGATGCGACTTTTAAAGTCACCTGTTAACGTCCAACGTTCACTGTGAGCAGCGAGACGAGAGAGGAGAGCTGTGAACAACTTTGAGCTGAGAAACATTTACAAAACACACAGAAAGTCTTTACGAGACTTGTACCAGACCAGAGGAAGACTTTATACCAGGACCAGAGGAAGACTTTATACCAGGACCAGAAGAAGACTTTAGACCAGGAGGAGAAGAAGACTTTATACCAGGACCAGAAGAAGACTTTATACCAGGAGGAGAAGAAGACGTTAGACCAGTAGGTGACCATGGCCCCGCGCATGGCCCAAGGTAAGACATGTTTTTATTATTATCTGATATTCATACTTTAATCATTTTAGCATCAAACGTGTTATGATTTAAAATAGTCATTATTCTAGGTCTGAATCAGGTTTAAGGCGTTTATATTTATATTAAAGACCTACAGAAAATGGTTGATAGTTTTCATTTTTCATGTGTTTAACGTTTGTTTTTGTGATAATTTGACTCTGATGTGATACTTGTAGTGAGCGTTTGAGCTGCTGAGACTGTTTTACAGAGTTTTATTTACTATTTACTTAAGTCCTGTTCTGAGGTAGCTTTGATGGAAATGTGTATTTTATTTCCTACATTATTTTCAGTCCATTTGTAACATTTTTTTAGAAAAAATGGATACTTTGACTTCACTACACTTCCCATGAGCACCTGAATTAGCTGTTATGATTTTGTTTTGGTTTGTTTTTTAGACTTAAAGAATGTTGCTGACTGGGTAAAATGTATTTACCATGGATGCTGTTTGCATTGTTTGTAATTTAATATTTCTTGGTTTATTCTACTCATGTCAGTGATGTTTAATCTGTTACTACATACTTTATTTCCTACATTGATTATTTTCTTGATGTAGAAATATTTCTCCTTATTTAAGTTTAAAAGGCTTATTTTTTTTTCCCTCTTATTTAATTATATTTTTTTATTCACAGTTTAGGCATGTACAATCCAAAGTTTAAAAAAGCATTGCAACAATTAATAAAACGTAGCATGTTTTAGATCACACATTACTGCAATACCCCTCTGTTTGGTTGTTGTTCCATATATACATTACTGTGTGTAGGTCTGAGAAAATACAATACATCTAATAATTATATTTCTTACTATTGTGAACCATAGTAAATTGAATTGAAATATCACTCTTTATTAACCATGTTTTTCTTTTTTCTTTTTTTCAGATTTAGTCCATGAGTGGGCCTCACCTGAGGGTTTGGTTCCACCCTGGGTCGAGGCTCCGGCTTTGGCCCTGGACTTGTACGACACCCTGGGTTCGGACCCAGTCTGGGTCGACCACCTGGGTTTAGACCCAGACTGGGTCGACCACCTGGGTTTAGACCCAGTGTGGGTCGACCACCTGGGTTCAGACCCAGAGTGGGCCGACCCCCTGGGTTCGGACCCAGAGTTGGTCGACCCAGACTGTGTCGAACCCCTGGGTTCGGACCCAGAGTGGGCCGACCCTCTGGGTTCTGAACCAGTGTGGGTCGACCTCCTGGGTTTAGACCCAGAGTGGGCCCAACTTCCTGTCCTAATAGAGGCAGCTGAGTTTGACATGTTTGCTTGTAATATTTCTGAGTTCTTTGTTTACAGTGACCCTGACAGTGAAGGTGTGGATCTGCACTTGGACGTGGAACGCTGAGGAGTCTCCAGCTCTATCCATAGTTGTATTTGCACCAAGGTTTGTGTATATCATCAACTTTCTGTGTTTTTGACCTCTGTAGTGTCTTGACCGTTATGTAAATAGTTGTTGTAGGTGGTAAGTCATAGCTGGCCTTTGCGTCTTGCGGGACAGTTCATGTCCCAGGCAGCGTCTGGCACCAGGACCTTTTTAGATAGTAAGCATTTTATTTTTAGTTTCTTTATGATGGGCCACAGTCGGCGTGGTTCTCCTGTCACTTTAATAAAACATGCATGTATATTATGTTAAGTTAGGTTGTTAAGAGTTAAAGATAAACTTTTTATTCCCAGCATGTGGGATGAACGAGGGAAGAAAAGATGGAGGACAGGAGGAGACATCAACAGAGGACGGAGATGAAGAAAGACTTCTATCAATGTAAGCAAAGCCTCCCATTTACACAGAAAGACACTGAACACATGTTTATTGTAAAAATGGACGTTACTTTAAAATAATGCCTGTAAAGTGTCAGACAGGAGTGCCAGCATCTACTGATGGAGGTGTAGAAGAAGAACGATGGAGGATGGGAGCACCAGCATCCACAACAGCCCACTGAAGTGTCCCACACTCAGCCTCAGGAGGAGACATCAGAGGACAGAAAGACTTCTATTCACTAAAACAATGTAAGCAAAACCTCCCATTTACACAGAAAGACAATAAACACATGGATTTTTTTTAATATATATATATATATATATATATATATTCATTTTTTTTCCTGCAGTCTGTGCCTTCTCCTCACCCTCCACTCTCTTTTCTGTTTCAGGTGTCTTGATGCTGGAGATGGCGGTTCCTGATCGATGGCTCACGGCTCAACTAGTCTAGGACACATGGATGGACTATTCTTCTATCCTATTCTGTTTGTCCCTCTGTTCACTAACCCCAACCAGTTGAAGCGGATGGCTGCCACCTCTGAACCTGGTTCCGCTGGAGATTTCTTCCTATAAAAAAGAGGGAGTTTTTTCTTCCCACTGTCGCTAAATGCTTGTTCATGTGGATCTTGTTGGGTTCTTTCTTCTTTTTTACTATCGCTTTTATATTTTGTTCAGCGTTTTGAGATGACTTTGTTATATTTTGCTCTATATAAATAAAGTTGAATTGAATTGAAGTTGAATGTTTAATATCAAAATGCCAAATATAAAAATAGAGGTTAT
This sequence comes from Gouania willdenowi, assembly GCF_900634775.1. Lineage (NCBI taxonomy): Eukaryota > Metazoa > Chordata > Actinopteri > Blenniiformes > Gobiesocidae > Gouania > Gouania willdenowi. The sequence goes on along the minus strand of NW_021145214.1, from coordinate 136,410 downwards.
TTTGTACACATGTGTAAAATGTCTTGTGTGATTGCAGAGATCAGATGGTCCCAGATGTTTGTCACCACAGCAGAGAATGAGACAGCAGTAGTCTAGTCTACATGGACTGCTTTGATTTAAACTATATTAAATAAAATCATAAAAACTTGAACTTGGTGAAATGCTTTGTGTGCTTAATAAACTAACTTTCCATTAGAACCTGAGCTCATCTTCATCACAGGATGTTTCTTCATCAGTTCTTCTTACAGACTGAGTTAGCTCACACATAGACATTATTTATGTAATATGACATTTAGAATCATTTTTCTGACACAGAAAGATTAGCTTAATCTGAGGTTTTAATCATAAAAACAGAGTGATCTAACATTATTATGCATACATTCCAAATCTGTTTTTTTGGAGAGTGTTGATGTCTGAATGCAGATTAAAAAAAAAAAAATAAAAATATTAATTCATTTATGTTTTGCTTAAATTGAGCCAATTATTATTATTTTTTTTTACACCAAGTGGTTTAATAGGAACAAATTATCACTGAATTTAAGTAGGTCTTACTAAAAACTAAATTAATGTTGTTTGGTATTTGCAAAAACAATGCTCCTGCACAGTTATTGATAGATGGTGTAAATATTGACATAGATCATGAAAATAAGTTTCTGGGCACAATATTTGATGAAATGGAAAAGGACAACGTGACTAAACCAGGTTCCATCAAAGTAAACACACAAAAAGGCTCCAAAAACAGCTAAAATGACAGATGACTACAAAAATACACTAACACTAACAGAAAAACACACAAAATGAGAGAAGATTATACTATATATGAAACAAATACACAAACTGACTCCAAAAACAAATGTACACATTGTTCTATAACACATTGTTGGCGATGTAAACATGTTTGTCATACAAATAAAGCTGTTTTTAATTGAAATGAGAGAGAGAGAGAGCAGGTATCCTGAACACATTGTAAAAACCACTGAAATGATGGCAGTTTTTATTTTTTTAGGAACTTTAGTATTTCATGCTGTATTCTATGTTGAATGTTCAGTTGTCCCCAGTAGAGGGAACCATTTCCTTTTGTATGAAATGCAACATCTGTCTCCACATCTGTAACTTCAGACTGAGTGGAGAGGCATACACTTCTTTAGCATGTCTCTGACTGTTTCTGACATCTATTTTACATTTAATGCAATGTTGTCTGCACTCTATATGTTTATAAAAAAAGAAAACAATAGATAATCTGTTAATATTTTGACCATTGTCTCCTGACAAAATCAATCATTATCCTCTTGTATGTAAATGTTGCAACATCATCCCCTATTGTCCTATTATAGCAGCTGCTGTGTAATGATGATCCCATTCCAGTCTAATGATGATCACAGTATTAGTGCTTCAATATGCTTTTTAATAATCCCTGGCATCCATTCAGGAATGAAACACCATCTTTAAAACATGCTTGTGTCAATACAACATGGAACAGTTCTTCTCAATATTATTTTCTTACTACATTGTTAGTATTTTTTAGAGTTTTATAAATGTTTTCAGTTGAAGTAAATATGTTTGTTAGATCCTCCTTGAAATCATGTGGATCTTGTTGGGTTCTTTCTTCTTTTTTACTATGGACTTTATATTTTGTTCAGCGTTTTGAGATGACTTTGTTGTATTTTGCTCTATATAAATAAAGTTGAATTGAATTGAAGTTGAATGTTTAATATCAAAATGCCAAATATAAAAATAGAGGTTATTTTGTACACATGTGTAAAATGTCTTGTGTGATTGCAGAGATCAGATGGTCCCAGATGTTTGTCACCACAGCAGAGAATGAGACAGCAGTAGTCTAGTCTACATGGACTGCTTTGATTTAAACTATATTAAATAAAATCATAAAAACTTGAACTTGGTGAAATGCTTTGTGTGCTTAATAAACTAACTTTCCATTAGAACCTGAGCTCATCTTCATCACAGGATGTTTCTTCATCAGTTCTTCTTACAGACTGAGTGAGCTCACACATAGACATTATTTATGTAATATGACATTTAGAATCATTTTTCTGACACAGAAAGATTAGCTTAATCTGAGGTTTTAATAATGAAAACAAAGTGATCTAACATTATTATGCATACATTCCAAATCTGTTTTTTTGCCTAACTTGAAGCAATTATTATTATTTCTAGAACGTCAGAGGTATGTATTCAATAAACATCTCATGAATAAACTTAAAAAAAAAGAATTAAATCTTGCACAATTACAACTTGATTTATCTTTCTACAAAGACATCTGCATAAGAGTCAAAATGAAATAAAATAAAACCAATGAATACAAGTTTAAAGAATAAAAAATGTATCAGGCTCTAAGTATAGCTACAATTATGAACTGTAAAACAGTGTCATACCAAATGTGCCATGTGGGTAACAACATAAAACAACAATAGGTAGAAACTTTAACTTGCACTGAAGAAGGTGGCTGGTCGTAACAGTTGGGTGTAGAAATGTAATGAATAGCTTTACTTCTTTGAAAATGTACTTATAAACAGATTTAGAAACATAATCACAAAAGTATAAATACCCATAAAAGCAACTCAATTACAGTAACATGAGTAATTGTAATCCATTACGTTCACCTCTGCTTACTGTATATTAATTCCAGTAGAACGTGCACCAGTAGAGGTGCAGGTGTTGAAAACTCTGACTCTTTAACCCAGCACATAGAGCTTCTTGTTGTGAGGCACAAGCCATAACCACTCTATCATAAAATGTTAAAAATGCTCTAAAATGCTGTGGAATTTACAATTTTCAATTGAATATTCAAACACCACAGCAGCAGGACAAAGAATTCACTATTTTCCACAAACTAAAGTCAATGCAGTGTTTCCCTGATGTTAGGCTGATCATATTTTGATTTCCAGAGAACACTTGGTACTCAAGGTTTTTTCAAATAAAATAAAGAAAAAAAAATCTAAACAAATTACAATCTCTTCATAACTAAAAAAATAAATAAATACATAGAGTTGCTGGTCATAGAATTAGATTATGAACAGGAAGATGTTATATTATCAGCATTTCTAAACACATTAATGTGTGCATTAAAGCAGGGAGTCTCAACTGGTGGGTCGGGACCCAAAAGTGGGTCACAGACCTGTACTGGTTGGGTCACAGACAGCTGGTCAAAACTAAATTCATACTTAACATCTCACATGTTGGATTTGTCTTTTATTTTGAAAAAAACTTTTCTTTTGACAGGCATGCTGTGAAATGCATGTTACACAGGAAAATACAGAGATTTATGTTTTAAAAAAGATTATATACGTGTGTTTTCAACAACCTAATTGAGAAAAAAATAATTTGTGGTTGAATTCTAAAAAAAAACTGGGTCACAATTTAATGAGCGTGGTAATATGTGGGTCCCAGGGTGAGACCAGTTGAGAACCCCTGCATTAAAGCATGTTAGTGGATTATCTCCTGCTAAACTACTACATTTTTATTTTTGTTTTTTTTTTTGTATTTTCATTTTTTATTACTATTATAATCACTTTTTTAAATTGTGAGATACACTGCTGTTGTTTTCATGTGAAAAAAAAAAAAAAATCAAGAGATTAGAAAATTAAGAGATCATTAGCAGATACACAGCGTTTACTTAGCACAGTTTTATACCCACATAGGCTACATATCTTTTTATCAAATAAGCTTAATAAGCTAAGTGTTTAAATATGATCGCTGACAGATTTTTTATTATAATACTTTTTTTTCTTTTAATTTGCTCTTGCTGACTCTGCATAACTATTTTTCTCCTCTCTGGTTCGGTTGGGAAGCCAAGTGGAGCATCATCATACAGCACAGCAAACTGTATGAGTTATTAATGTTTCTGACTTTGTCAGGCATTTATTTAATGAATTTATCTTGGTACATAAGCACATAGTAAAAAATCAAATGTCTATTTTTATATATGTCTGAACACAATAAATATGTTTTCATTGTGTCCTGTCTGGATGTGGTGTTTTTTTAATGACCCCTTTTAATGAAAATTCAAAGCAATACATCCTGTATACAAAACATATTAACACATTTTTTAACAATATTAATGTTGGTCTTAACTCCGTCAAAAAAAGCAGGTAAGCTGTTTACACTATTATTAATACAAATTTATGTTAGGAAAATAAAAATTGTGAAACTTCCTAAACATATTGTATATACACATACATATGACTACGTACTGTATACTTATCGTCAATCAATGCAGTTATTGATGACAATTTACCGAAAATCCAAGTAATGTCACGAGGAATCAATGAAATCGAATGGCCCGCCACTAACTTCCGGGAACAAATTCAGTCTTACATGAATCACGTGACAGTCAAGCATTTTGGACTTTGTTGTCGCAACTCTCTCTCTATACGACTCTGGGCTACACAATCATGGAGAAGACTGCTGACCTGACAGTTTGTCCAAAAGACCACCATTGACACCTTGTTCAAGGAGGGCAAGACACAAAAGGTCATGGCTAAAGAGGCTGTCTGTTCACAGAGCTCTGTGTCCAAGCACATTAATAGAGAGGCGAAGGGAAGGAAAAGATGTGGTAGAAAAAAGTGTACAAACAATAGAGATAACCAGGCCCTGGAGAGGATTGTGAAACAAAACCCAACACAAATGTGGGGGAGATTCACTAAGAGTGGACTGCAGCTGGAGTCAGTGCTTCAAGAACCACCACACACAGACGTATGCAAGACATGAGTTTCAGCTGTTACATTCCATGTGTCAAACCACTCTTGAACAAGAGACAGCGTCAGAAGCGTCTCACCTGGGCTAAAGACAAAAAGGACTGGACTGCATTTTGCATGTCCTTTGGAAATCAAGGTCCCAGAGTCTGGAGGAAGAGAGGAGAGGCACAGAATCCATGTTGCTGGAGGTCGAGTGTAAGGTTTCCACAGTCAGTGATGGTTTGGGGTGACATGTCATGTGCTGGTGTTGTTCCACTGTGTTTCCTTAGGTCCAAGGTCAACGCAGCTGTTTACCAGGAAGTTTTAGAGCACTTTATGCTTCCTGCTGCTGACCAACTTTATGGAGATGCACATTTCATTTTCCAACTGGACTTGGCACCTGCACACAGTGCCAAAGCTACCAGTACCTGGTTTAAGGACCATGGTATTCCTGTTTTTGATTGGTCAGCAAACTCACCTGAACTTTACCCAATAGAAAATCTATGGGGGATTGTGAAGAGGAAGATGTGAGACGTCAGACCAACAATGCAGAAGAGCTGAAGGCCACTATCAGAGCAACCTGGGCTTTCATAACACCTGAACAGTGCCACAGACTGATTGACTCCATGCCACGCCTCTTTGCTGAGAGTAATTCAGGCAAAAGGAGCCCAAACTAAGTATTGAGTGCTGTACAAGCTCATACTTTTCAGTATCTGTCTTAAGTAATATTCTAATTTTCTGAGATACTGAATTTGGAATTTTCATTAGTTGTCAATTATAATCATCAAAATTAAAAGAAATAAACATTTGAAATATATTAGTCTGTATGTAATGAATGAATATAATACACAAGTTCCACTTTTTGAATGGAATTACTGGAATAAATACACTTTTTCATGAATTTCTCATTTTATGACCAGCACCTGTAGATCTGAACTCAGAGGTGGATCAACTTAACCACTTTAACTATACCTAAAATCATCTGTCCTTGAATATAAATTAAAAAAAAACCTAAAAACTGATAGTTTGTGTCTCTGTCGACCAATGTTGGCTTTCTGAACTTTATTCTGTTCATTGCCTGTGGAGACACAGAGGTGATGGAAACTATTCAGTCATTTCATAGTTTTCTAATGAACTGAATGTGTTCCAGTCTTGTGGATGGACTTGTCCATTGTCCATGTACTTGAAGAAAACATGTCATTTCATAAAACAAAAGGTCCTTGGAGTTTACAAGCTCTTAGATCAGTGATCCCCACACTGTGAGAAAAAAAAAACTGTGAAATTTACGGTAAAACACTGGCAGCTGTGGTTGCCAGGAATGTACCGTGAAAAAAATGGGGAATCCGTAAAAAACAAAACGGTATACTGGTTTTGCAACCCTAAATTTTACAGTAGAGAACATGTTTTTTTTTAACTGAAATCATGGTAGAAAAAAACAAATATTGTAGTTTATTATACTGTAATTTGCTGTAAAAAAAAAACTTTCCACAGCTTTTTTCACAGTTAGTTGCTGTTAAAACAACAAACATAATACAATAAGTTTTACAGTAATTTGTTGTTAATTTCACAGTAATGGGATAGACACTATTATGGAAAATAACTGTAAAAATAACAGAAATATGGTAAACCTTAATAAATCCTTTGACCGTAAAAAACACAGTGAAATTGTATAACAAATTACAATATTTTATTTTGACCATTTTACATTTTACGGTAAATTCCTGGCAACCACAGCTGCCGGTATTTTACCGTTAAAAAAATACAGTATAATACATGAGGAACATAAATGACATTTTACAATAGCAACCACTAAATCTAGAACAATCTAAAGATTCTCATATATAACCAAGGTAGTGAATATTACTAATAAACAATAAGAAAATTGACATTTCATCTATAAAACAGACTGAACAGGTCATGTGTTGTGTTTCTATACTCACAAAGCAGCATAGATCTTGAGTATACAGCATGTGTCCATATTTATATGGCTGGTAATCCATGAAGGAATGAATAAACATAAAACAAAAAGTCACTTGCCCCTGACCGATCAAGAGTAATGAGTCACTGGGTCCTGCCTTGGTTAAGAAAACACTCAAACGTGTAGTGAAGTTTCTAATGCACATGATGTTGAAGATAGAAGCTCTGCTGGAGTACTGAGATGTCCATCAGGAATTCACTATGGACTGGCAGGATCTCCTCTGTAGAAAAACATGGACACAAAGTTTCAAAAGTTTGATCAGTGCTTGAGCAAAATGTACAGTAATGAACAAAACCTGTTGTCAAAAACAGGTCCAATGATAAATTATTTAAGTAGTAAGTTTGCAGTTCTTAAATCTATTTATGTAAAAGTGATACACAGCACAGCCCTAATTATAATCATTATTTGTGTTACAGTGTATTTAAGTTTCCCATTGATTTATTATAGAACTTGAAGTTAATGACTCAATGTGACGGTGACTTATTTTATAGTGTCAGTTTCCTTCATTGTATGAAACTACTCACCTGGACAATGAACCTGACCTAGACTGATTAAGATTTGTGTTTTCTGTCCATCTTTCTTTAGTTAAATTGATCAATACCCTTGCTTACCTCTTATTGAATCTTTAGGTGCAGACTTAATTGAAGATGGTGAGGGCCTCGTACAGACAGGGTGTGATGTTTAGGGAAACCAAAGAATTCATACAGGTGTCATCATTTCTGCCAGAAGACTCACAGCAACGTTGGCAATGAAGCTTTGATTGTGGACTGGTTAGATCCCTTCTGCATTCAGAAAGAAAACAACAAAAAGGGCATACACCATAAATAATAACAATGACAAGAAATTAAAATAAAATAAGTGCAAAACAAGTTTCCCAATATTGACACTGTGCAAGTTTGTGCTGCTTTCCATACGAGTGATGACCAATACATCGGCCAGCTGATATTATTGGCCGATGTGGGCTGGTGCGTTCGCCGATCCGCATTATATACAAAGAGCAGAAATATTTTTTACTTCATCTTGTTCTACATCACCTGTTTTTAATATTTGTTAAATATTTTTTTACTTGTCGTTCTACCTGACCTTTATTAATTTCAATAAACGTTTGTTCTTTTAAAATTGAGACTCGTACCATTTGTGATCATCATTGTGTAATTTTCATGATGTAAATCCCTATTCCATACTAGAGATAGACCGATAGGGCCGATACAGATTTTTTTCCATCAGCCTTAGCCGATGACCGATACAGACGGCTGATTTTCTTCAGCCAATATTTGAAGCCGATACTACGTTTGCTCCCTCAATTTACATCATAAAAACTACACAACGATGATAACAAATGGTGAGTCTCAATTAAAAAAAAGAACATTTATTGAAAATAACAAAGGTGAGTTAGAACGACACCAAGTAAAAAATATTTAAATAATAAAAACAGACGATGTAGAACAAGAAGTAAAAATAATTTCTGCTCTCTGTAAATAATACGGATCGGCGAACGCAGCAGCCAACATCGGCCAATGTCGATACACGTAAAAAACGCAAAAATCGGCCGATGTATTGGTTCAGTAATAGGCTAAATTACTTCTCAAGTATCATTATTTAGACGTTAAGTTTTATACAATGACATAAGTAGTTGTTTGCTTTGGGCTGAGGTTTATCCAAACTACTTAAATTTTTTTTTTTTTTTACTTCCTGGTATCAGTTAATTTAAAAAATGTGCATGCCTTAAATGTATTATAATAAAACATTGAACCAAAGATACATTAGTTGGTTGTGGTAATTTTAGCTGAATGTTTTTCAACAATTTGATTTAAACTACGGTGTAACAGTTAGGCAAGTGTCAAAAGGGTAAAACAAAAAATCTACCTAATGCTACAAATAAAGTAACCTCGAACCTTGTATGTATGAAATGAATAGTTGAATTTTTTTCTCAACTTTACTTTGGCAGTGACCAAATTCTAGATTTTTGGGGGCACACAACCAAGCTAGAAAATGGTAAAGATTTCTAATGTATACATAATTTGGATTTTAGATAAATTAGCAAAAATCCTTGCAGCCTGTGAATCTATTGAAAAATACAGCAGTTTAAAGGGGACATATAATGGTTTTAAATCCTTCCTTTTTAGATATAAATCATACAGTTGTGGTCTATATAAAGTGGAACTGCACTGCTTGGGTCTGAATTCCTCATTATTATAGCTCCCCAGACCCCTTTTCTGATGTGCTTCTAAGAGCAACTCATTTTGGTGCGGTCTCTTTAAATGCAAATGAGACACTTCATACCCCGCCCCCTCTCCAGGTTCAACTCCACCCTGCTCGGCCATTTTTGTAGTTTGATAGAAGAGATATGGCCACGTAGCGGCGCAGAAAAAGTTTATTCACACGTTATTTACACAATGTCAACAACGGAATACTTGTCCATCCAGCCTTACATGTTTGAGCCAGAGTTGGACCCGGCAGAGCGAGATGAAAATGAAGATGATGAACCTGCAGAACCCTAACAAGTGAGCTAACACAAGCACCGAGCTAACGCTAGCGCCAAGCTAACGTCACGAAATGCATTTTAATAGTCTTTTCGGAGACAAAAACGGCAAAATGAAATGACTAATGAAAACTTTAGACTTAAATTAAACCACGTAGGCCATATCATCAAGGATCTAAAACGAGCACACAGCGCTAACAAAACAATGACAGGGACGTCTTATCGTCACACTTTTGAGCGTTATTTACAGCATACCGAAGTGCTCTGTTCGTCATCTCCAAAGATAGAAGGAATTGACCCCTCAATCAGACAAAGTCTTTCGGCAAATCCTTCTTTATACTGGCGGAGGTTGCAGAAGCAGTCATCCTTGAAGTGCTGTGCGCGCACAAAAATGACCTTACCCACAGATGTGGGTACATTTCCGTGAAAAATAAAACTCAACCAGGCACTTTGAAAAGGTTCTGATGCTGGGAGACAGTGTAATGAAGCGTGTGGGTTACTATATCCAACAACCAAACATTTTGACTTATCCTCTCACAACTTCTGCATCCTGGAGCTTGGACTACAAAATAAAAGCGAGAAATAAAAATGGCGGATTGCTCGAAGTGTTGGGCCTGGAGTCGATGTCCTAATTTGGCAGTTCCGCTGACATTATTGTTCAAAAAACGGAATAGATAATCGAAAAATTGAAACAGATTGAAAAATATGACCAAAACAGAATATAAAGATATCTACAGAGCACCTGAAGAGACTAATTTGAACTGTGCTTCTAAACAATCTAAATATACATCAAAATGCATTCAAGGGCTAAAAAAGTGGATTTAGCATGATATGTCCCCTTTAAGACATAACCACAGAGTTTAAAATGCACAGACTACATATTACAATCAAATGACTAAATACACAGTCAATAACATTAACAGTTAGACCATCCAAGTAGTCAAAATGGTAAAATACTGTACATACCAAATATTTCCAACCAAGGTTTTATTATATCTTCAGCATGTTTTTTCCGCTGTTGTCTTGACACTGTTTCACCTGTCACTCTCTTCTGATGCTCTTCACAAAAACAAAACAGTAATATTGTAAAAAGAAAGGAAAAATAATTTGAAAATTTGCCTTAAACGTGCCATACTTGGTACATGTCTGCTAGCAGTCGGCTTCATTACACCTAAATAAACGTGGTTCATTCCGATGCAGTTTACAATGAACAATTACAATGATGACTAAAGTACTTTACCACATAAATTACAGGTTAACATGTCTTCAGGTACTTTGGTAATTCATCCCTAACAAATTAAGCATATCAAACACAGAAATTAATCACGGGCAATGCTTTCCTCACCACAGTAATGCTAACTTAATAAACATATCTATCATAGCTGTGCTGGTGGGTTTTTATAACAGATATAACTTGAAGTCACATGTACTCACCTCACGAGTTCATTTAAAGCTGCCAGGATGTCTAAAAAGTCCAAAGATGCTGTGGTCCAAGCACCTAAAATGGCGCTGGTACGAATTCAAAACTGCGTCCGTTAACGAGGTCACCAGGTGTCCAGGTAAAAAGAGCGGTCTGTACACGTCTCAGCAGCGAGCCACGCTATTGGTCTTTGTCAGATGACGTGTTCTTCTTCTTCTTCGTTTTGTTTTTTGGCGACTGACACCTGGTGTTGCAGATGCACTACCGCCACCTACTGTATTGGAGTGTACCTTTAACTGAGAGGACCCATCTAACTTTAAATTAAAACACTTAAGGTGGTCTGATAATATGGCGTGAGACATAACAGAACATAAAGTTGTTTTTAAATAATAATTAAAAAACGATTATTTAAATCAATTTTATTCAGCAACCTTAAACTTTATTTTATACATATGTTTTTGCTGTTGATTTTTTTTATGAAAAGGTTAACAATGTTATACTGCAGACCAAACTATTAATGTGCATATCAGTATCTGAATTAAAAAATAAATAAATAAAAAAAGATAAAATTTTATTGTCTTTTGCTGCTGATATTTGCCTTTTTTAATAGTTTTTACTGGTTGTATTTTTACAGTGGACCCTATTTTTTAACATTTTGCTTCTGTAAAAATGAAGGTTTTTGTTTGCTTAGCAATCAACAGATTTATATTGTAAATTCTAATGTAAACAACCCCATAAGATGTAGTTTTGGCCGAATAATGCCGTAAAATCTAAGGTTTTCAAACATTTTTTTTCATTACGATATTTACTTTTAAAATGTTTATTTGTTTCTACAGAAAATCTTTATCATTTCAACATTTTATTACAGTAAAAATTGAAGTTTTGTCCAGTTTCACAATTAACTGTTATTCGATGTATTTATTACAGTAAAAGGACGTTTTGGGTTTTACGCTACTTTACTGTTGGAATTTGACAGTCTTTTGCTGTATATTTTACGGACTTTTTTTTACAGTGTATAAGATTTTGCAGCATCTGGATGAGCCAGTGCTGGAAGAGATCCATGCCTTGTTTAACTACATTTGGGAAGCTGGATCGATGCCAAGGGTGTGGAAACATGCTGTAGTAATTCTAATCTTGAAGCCGGGAAAGGATCCCTCTTCTCCGTCGTCGTATAGACCTATTGCATTGACTTCAGTGCTATGTAAGGTGATGGAGAGGATGGTCACTAATAGACTTGTGTATTTTTTAGAAAGAAATGGTTATTTTGTGAATTATCAAAACGGATTTAGGTTTGGAAGAAATACCATGGACTCGGTTGCAGTATTGGATCAGGATATCCGAAGGGCAGTGGTTAATAAGGAGGCCGTGGTGGCAGATTTCCTCGATATAGAAAAGGCTTATGACAGTATGTGGCGGGAGGGTTTGCTGATGCTGGCATTAGGGGAAGAATGTTTGTATGGATTAAAGAGTTCCTTAATGGTAGAACAATACAGGTAAGAGTAGAAAATCAACTTTCAAAAATCGTTAGTATTTTGAATGGTACGCCTCAAGGATCTGTAATTAGCCCTGTTTTATTTAATGTAATGATTAATGGTATTTTTCAGGGTGTTAATCCAGGTTTTGGAAAATCCCTGTTTGCAGACGATGGCGCTATTTGGCATAGGGGTAAAAATACAGAACACTTAATCAAGCAAACTCAGGTAGCCCTGGATCAAGTAGTACACTGGGCAAAAATGTGGGGTTTTAGGATTTCAGCATCTAAAAGTAAGTACATGATCTCTGGCCTGAAAAAGAAAATTCCACAAATGACTTTGTATTTATATGGAAACCAGTTAGAAAAGGTAAAAGTGTTTAAATTTCTCGGAATGTGGATGGATGAGAGGCTAACATGGAATACGCATATTGAAAAGACTGTTGGTAAGTGTGAAAAAGTTGTAAATGTACCTCGTAATTTGGCTGGCAGTGACTGGGGAACATAGGTCAACTCTGATTATGATTTATAGAGCAATGATAAGATCTGCATTGGACTATGGGAGTTTTGTATTTGGGGATGCAGCAAAAACTGTGTCACAAAAGCTGGGCAGAGTTCAAGCAAAAGCCTTAAGAGTGTGCAGTGGAGCTTTTAGAACCACACCCATACCTGCACTGTTGGTTGAAATGGGGGAAACATCTTTAAAAATTAGAAGGCAGAAGCTGGGGCTCCAGTACTGGACTAGACTAGCAGGACTGCAGCATAAATCTGCGGCCAACTGCCTCTTGGAGGATTGTTGGGAGTTTGCAAAAAGGGAGGGAAAAGCGCATTTTTTGAGACATATTTGTCAGCTGGCTGGTAACGTGGGTTTGGAGAACGGGAGTGTTGCTGAGCTAATGTGGTCCCCTGTCCCATTCTGGCTTTTGCCAGAGCCGGACGTTCAATTGGGCATGTTGGGGATGGATAAGAGTTTTGTTTGTGGCCAAGTAAATGAATTTGTGGCTCTAAATAAAGAAACGGCTTGTCACATTTTTACAGATGGGTCTAAGGATCCGACATCAGGAAAAGCCGGTCTTGGAGTCTACATTATGAATAATGAAACTGGGAAAAGTATGCGTGTATGTGATTATGTATCTGTGTTCACGACTGAGTTGTTAGCCATTAGGTGGGCTTTAGATTGGACTGAACGAAATAAACCTGAGATGTCGTATATATATTCGGATTCCATGGCTGCCTTACAGGCAATTTCTGACCATCCCTCCGGGGCTAGGATAGATACTGTGGTAGAGATTTTGTGTTGCCTTCACCGGATAGAGTTGATGGGGTCTAGTATTGTTTTCTCCTGGATCCCATCTCATTCAGGTATTGTGGGCAATGAAGCTGCTGATAGGCTAGCAAAGAAGGCTCTTCTCGAGACGGAAAGTGAATATGTGGTCCGATTGGGGAAGGCTGAGTGTGTCAATGTTTTCAAAGCTACTGTGTATCAGCAATGGCAAAGGGAGTGGGAGAATGAGTCTAGAGGGAGGCATTATTTTAAGTGTCAACCTTGTGTGCAGGGCAATAGACTCCTGTGGGCAACTTGCCGATCAAATCAAGTTAAGATAACCAGATTAAGACTGGGGCATTGTGGACTAGCTGCATATTTAAATCGAATAGGCAAACATCCGGATGGATTATGTCAGTATGGTCAACTTGAGACTATTTCCCATGTTCTATTGGCCTGTAGATGTTATTCTGTTGAAAGGGGAACGTTATTTAAAGAACTTTCAACTCTTGGGCTGATAGTGTTTTCAATAAAGTCAATATTTGCACCAAGAACAGAGTCGATTTTAATAGATAAGGCAGTCGTGAGGTATCTCCAATCTTCCAACCTCTATTTGAGAATCTAAAATGGAGTGACTCTAAGTGAACAGAAGAGGGCAGCATTACGCTTCTTTTAGTGTATAGCCTGCCGGAAACCATTAGAAGAAGAAGAAGAAGATAATTTAGACCGAAACACGGAGCTCTCTGAATAGATCATTTGAAACCATCAGCCACTGGTGAGTCTTTTGCAGACACGTTTCTCAACCCGTTCAATTCTCCATCTGGAAAAATGTGGATTCTCTGTGGTGCCGTGCATGGAAGCTAAGCTCTGACCACTCGGTTCAAAGATAAAAAACGATTTTTGTTTTTTAAAACAAGACAGCCGAATTGTAGATAATACTTTAATTTACTTACTCACTCATGTAGTTTGGAGCTTTACGTTTTGTTTTGCGCAGTTTTGTTGTTTTTCTGATTGGCGCTACAATCAAAAATTATACTAAATGAGTAAAATAAAACAAACAACTAAACAATATTTATACAAAAAGTACACAAATTGACTCCAGAATCACTCTATAATGGCAACCAAAAACACTTACACAAAAAAATGCACAAAAAGACAACTGAAAGATAAAAAAACACTCAAAATGACTCCAAAAAACATACATTACAGAAAAATACACCAAACAACAAAAACGTAAAAATGACTCAATACACAAAACTAAATATTTATACAAAAAATACACAAAATGACAGCAGAATCACACTCCAATGGCAACAAAAAACTATAATTATACAAAAACACAACAGAAAGATACAAAAATACACAATGACTCCAAAAAACATACATTACAGAAAAATACACCAAGCAAAAAAATATAAAAGTGTGTAAAAAAAAAAAACAACAACAAACACATTTATCATGTTCTTGGAAATCACACACACTGTTTTACTTTGCACCCACAAATAAAGCCCTTTATAACACTACAGAGCACAGAGTATGTACACCTCTTTGTACATCCAACCTTCAAACACATACTCATTTGGCCATAATTAACTCTACTTAAGCTCCCACATGAATGCATATTTCTGACGGGCACTGTACTAGTTTACAGAAATAAGAATAAACCAGTTGTAACCACAGGGTGCGACATCAACCCAGTTCTTCTCTATATGTTGCTTTATGATGAGCACTTAGGGACTGTTCTCTCACCCAGGGGGTTGATGGGTAGGAGGTGTGGTTTTACGCCCTATATAATGTGTTGACGCGCTTTGTATCATTTATTCATGTGATGCTGCTGAACTGATTAAAAGCTATACTAACCTCCACCTCATCGTTCCTCATCCTGCCCCAACATCTTCAATTACAAAAAGATTTTGTGATTTATATGCAGAAAAATAGCATATGGATTTATAATGATTAACATTATATTTTATAATATTAAAAATATTGATAATCCAATATTTGAGAAATAATATTTATCTTTTTCATTTCATTTTTTCATTTTTATTTGCACAAATAAACAAGACAAAATGTATACAGTGGTTAAAAGAACATAACTGTGCAGGAGAGAGTGAGAAGACCATTTGAGGCATGAGCAGGTAGGTCAATATTTTAAATATATATACACATATTTAAAGATGACTTGTGTATTAACATTTTTTTAGCTGCATTTTAAAAGAGTCAAAAGTGGATATAGTCTTTAAAACAAGAGATAAATGATTCCAGAGTGAAGGTCCTCTATATTTGAGTGTATTTTGTCTGGCTGAAGTTCTACAGAAGGGCAGATGCAAATCTCTGCAATGCCTGGTGGAGGACGTATGAACATCTGAAGTATATATGAAAAAAATGCTACAAGCCCTGGGCCTTATATTGGACATATGCACATATTTATACATGAAGAGACAAGTGCAATAAATATTAACATTATACATTGTATTTCCTGAAAAGAGGAGCAGATTAGGAAAATCTATTTGAAAAATTCAAAATTCTTAAAAATATTTTTTGTATCAATAAAATCTTAT
This sequence comes from Gouania willdenowi, assembly GCF_900634775.1. Lineage (NCBI taxonomy): Eukaryota > Metazoa > Chordata > Actinopteri > Blenniiformes > Gobiesocidae > Gouania > Gouania willdenowi. The sequence goes on along the minus strand of NW_021145214.1, from coordinate 120,540 downwards.
TCAGATAAGTTTGGCATGTAGCACCCCAAATCATATTACAGTATGTTATATGTGGATAAAGTAAACTATAATACAGTGTCATCATACATTTAGGATCTATTAAGGAGGAAATTCTACTCAAAATAACTACAGATTTCATTATTTTTCGACAAACATGTTGAGTGTGAGATTTCCAGGTTAATTTTTGGTCTACAATGACGCCTAAAAATTTAGTTTGAGTCCCTTGACTAATTTTGGTTCCATCAATTAATAGCTCTGCATCTTCTTCATTGAATCTTTTGTTTTTTGTGCCGAATATCAAAAAATTAGTTTTTTGTACATTTAGAAAGAGTTGATTTATTTTAAACCACTCAGAGATATTTGATAATTCTTCATTTGCTTCTCTTATTAAACTATTATAATTTGAATGAGATAATAAAAGACGTGTCATCAGCAAACATAAGAGGCAGTACATTATTACAAACATTTCTTAAATCCTTGACATAAATAAAAGAGGTCCCAAAATGGAACCCTGTGGTACCCCGCATCTGTGTTTACCTCTGTTTGAGCTTTGATTGTTAACATAAACAAATTGTTCTCTCTCATCCAAATAGTTTTGTATCCATTTTAAGGCATCATCTTTAATACCATCATTTTCTAATTTTGTTGAAAGGATTTTATAATTAACAAATGCTTTTGAAAAGTCTAAAAATATACCAATAGTGTTATTTTTATTATCTAGATCATTTGTGACTTTATCGACAAACTGCATAAGTGCCATTTCTGTACACATTTTTTCTCTAAAGCCATACTGATGGTCATACAAAATATTATTTTCTGTCGTGTTTAGATATTCTTTAATTTTTCAAGTACTTTAGAAAACAAGGGTAAGACATAAATTGGTCTGTAGTTGTTAAACAAACTGGAATCACCAGATTTGTACATAGGAGTTACTTTGGCTAATTGAAGATCTCCAGGAACAACAGCTGTTTTGAGTGACAAAGAGAGAACATGAGTCAAGGGCTCAAGAATAGAGGAAGCTACTTTCTTTATAAGACAAGCTCTAATTTAATCGTGTCCTGGTGCTGCGTCCCTCATCTTTAATATTATCTGAAGTACCTCATTTGGAGTTGGAGGATCAAATGCATTTAAACAAGAATAAATTTTAGCACATTTTAGTAAAGTAGGTTTTCCTGTTAATACAATATTTTTTGCAAGTGAAGGACCAATATTTACAAAAAAAATTGTTAAAACCATTTGCTATGTTTATGGGATTATTATAATCTCTGATGCCATCAGAAAACTGTGGTGTATACTTCTAGTTGTTTGTTTTTTGTTTAATAATTCATTTATGACATTCCATGTTTTTACTTGAATTTACCAGTTTTTCAGAAATATATTTTCTATTGGCAACATTGAGAATTTTAATGAATTTATTTTTATATTTTTTATAGTATGAAATATTTAAAGGCGCAGGACTAGTGAGAGACTTTTTATACAACTTATTCTTGGTAATAGAGGATTTTTGTAAACCATGGCTCAGACATTTTCCTTTGTTTATTTTTACTTTGTACATAAGGTAATGATTTATCAAACAAGGATGAAAATACATTCATAAATGCGTGATAAGCCATCTCGGCATCCTGGTGTTTGAAAACCTCATCCCATGTTGAATGAGCGAGTGCGGTTTTAAAACATTCCTCATTTTTCTGGTTGAATCTACGACGTCTCAAACTGCATTTTGACTTTGTTTGCAACGGATTTGTAAAATACTGAAATACAGGAAGATGATCTGAGATATCAGCAAGCATAACACCTGAAATAATTGGATTTACAAAATAGTTTGTTAATATGTTATCAATTAAGGTTGCAGTTGATTTAGTTTTCCTTGTGGGTTTATGAATAAGTGGATAAAAATAATAGGTAAAAAGTGTATTTAAGAAGTCAACTGAAGAATTTAATTCATGTTTCAAAAGATCAATATTAAAATCCCCAAGGAGGATCCAAGTCTTATTTTTAACATTTATCATCTCCAGTGTAGAGGACAACGCCTCATTAAAAATACCAATATCATTTTCAGGTGGCCGATAAATGCAACCACCAATGATTAAGGTTTGACCCCCAAAACTGCTGCATTTTGGAATTTCTGTAAATGATGTTTCTACCTCAGTTTCAACAAAATGAATACTCAGATCCTCTCTTTCAAAATATTCTAAATCTTCATGTATAAAAACAGAAACTCCACCAACCTTTTTGTGTTTTCTACAGACATGTACTGCATTATATTGGGGTACAGAGTAAAATTGTTCACTATCCTCATTAAGCCATGTTTCAGTCAGAGCAAACACAGATAATTTATGTTCTAAAGTTGATAAGAACTGCATTAATGCGTCAAAATTCTTTGGTAAGCTACGGACATTTAAATGAAAGCTAGAAAAGACATTTTAATTTGATTTACTTTTGAGCAATGAATTAAAGTCAATTTCATTATAATAATTGCATTTATTATTTGGCCTTAAATTGAAACTATTTTTATCTGGATCAATCAGATCATTATATGATCTGTCCTTGTCGTCAATATCATATGGATTAAAGACTAAGTCACTAACAGAGAAACTTTGTGAAAGTGACATGAAGAGTTAGAAACAATCAAACAACAGTAAATACGTTTAGAATGGAAGGCATTTACACTGGATTTAGGAGAATGTACAACCAGTAGGTCATACTTCAGGAAGGCCATGTTCCCTTTTCTCCTCTCTTCTCTAAGTTGTGAAAGCAGTTCTTTGTGTTTCATGCGAACTTTGTCAGAGAAGTCCTCGTTGATAAAGATGTTTGTGCCTTTCAGGGACTTTGCTCTCTTCAGTATTTCTTGTTTGTCCTTATATTGAAGAAGTTCAATCTTGTCTGATTTATCTTTCATATCATCCAGATCAGCTTGAGAAAACTGGAGGCTTGATTTTAGGTCGTGAATGTCTTTAGTCACACTTTGGACATCTTTGAATAAATTATCCATGTGAGTAAACATGGAGTCCACAATCACTTGAACACATGATCTGAAGCTCTTCCTTTGCTGATCAAGAAATTCTTTATAAAATGTCTTTTGTTGTTCAAGTAGCTCATGAACCATAGACAATGTAACAGAGTCGTTGATGATGTTTGAAATATTGCAGAAGATTCAGGCTAGCTCACAAGGAGCTGGAGCAGGCCTTGTTTTCAAATCTGTGTTTGGCTGGATCCTGGACCTGGTGGATGAGCCTCAGTGCTGCTGCTGCTGCTGCTGCTGCTGCTGCTGCTGCTGCTGCTGCTGCTGCTGCTGCTGCTGCTGCTGCTGCTGCTGCTGCTGCTGCTGCTGCTGCTGCTGCTGCTGCTGCTTGTCATTTTTTGTAGTTCATTGTGGTTTTTTGTTTTTACTTTTTGAGCTTTTGTAGATTTTGTTGGTTTTTAAATGCAGTTCACATTCAACCTGTAAAAACATATGTATATATAATTTAGATTATAGACAACCATTTAGAATAAAAGCATATTTAATTCCTGATTTTAATTATTTATTTCATTTTTGAATGTTTTTTCGGTTTATTTATAACATCAAACTGATGGAAACGTCATTGATGTGTTTTTTTGTCCTGATTGCACGTTTCACTTGTTTGCTTTTTAACCGTCGGCTTTATTATTATTTTATTCTTAATAAAGTTATTCTAGTGACGGGTGATAAAAACTAGCTTTAGCTACAAACACTATGATACTTGCATGTTTTCAGCTGTGTTTGTTCATTGTATCTGTCACTAATAATGAATAACCTTAAATCAATCAATAAATCAATATATTGGATGGTTTCACAGAGTGCTGCTATCTGCTGCCCTCTGGTGGCTGTAGTGATCACAGCAGAATATGAAGCTCAGATACTTTCACATGTTTGATTTCTGTCACAAATTTTTCTTTTACAACATTCATGTTTTCATAAAGTCTAACAATGTGTGAAAAGTGTGTTTTTGTGTATTTATTGTTGTTGAATTAAAGAAAAACATTCAGGTCACAGGGCCGGAATAGGGGGCCACATCCCGGCGGGGCGGTCTGGCTTGGCCCTTGGGGGGGCCCTGGCTTTAAAAAAAAAAAAAAAAAACTGAAGCTCGTGGCGCGGGCGGCATCAGCGAAGGGTGATCTGGGGCGCCGTGGGGGGCTAGGTTGGGGTGCCTGGGGGCCGGCAGGGGGACTCCCGGCGGCCCCCTGGTGCCTTATGCGGCTTGGGGTGTGGTCGTCCTCCCTGGGCGGGCTGCTCCTGGTGCTGCATCCGTTCCGGGTCCTTCCGGCCTGGGGTCGGGCCCCTGCTGGCTCTGGGCTCGCCGGCGGGTGCCCGCTGGCTGCCTGTTCGGCGCGGCTCTGGTCGTCTGCTGGGCGTGGGCTTCGGCTCCTCCGCTGGTGCCTCGGGCAGGGAGTTCTCTGGGCCCTCCCCTCGGGGGGTGGGGTGGGGGGGTGGGGGGGCCGATGGGGTGGGGGGTATGGGGGTTGGGGGTGGGATCGGTGGCGTGGTGCGCTGGGTCCTTGGCTCCTTGGGGCTTTCTCGGGTGTGTATGGGGGGGGCGATGGCTGCCTCTCGGCTTGGGATCTTGGGGGCGTTCGGGGGGCTGCTTGGCCGTGGGGTGGTCGCCGGGGGCCCTTAGGCTGCCTGCTCTTGCTGCTGGCCTGACTGCTTCTTCGGGCCCGGGGGCGGCTCTTGGGTTTTGCAGTGGCGGTTCTTGGAAATACATTTGTCATGGATGCACTGGCCTTGGGCGGTGGGATAACACTCATACTGGGCTCAACCTTAGACACGTTGTTCCCAAATACCTGTTTTATGGAATTTCCACTCACCTCTTCCTCTGTTCACAGCCACCACCATTATTCCTAAACCACACACTGGTCACCAAACTGGCTTGACAACACAACAATAAGCACAATATACACAACCACAATTTCACATCGCATCACTTAAAACCTAACAACTATTCCCCACCCATTCTATATCCTATCTTGTATCCCTCTTCCCTGTTAACTTCCCCACCCCCCTCCAACCCCTCACCTTGGTGTAACACTGCCCTCTCTCTTTTACATCCTCCCTTTAATAAAGTATTTCTTACCCTTCCCTAGGGAGGGCTGGTGACGGTCACAATTATGCAATGAAATAAATAAATTTATTTAATTGCAATAATAAAATATGCATTGCTGTTAAAAGATTGCACTTCTTGTAGTGTTAACCTTCGACAGAATGTGCAGACAAGGTAGAAAAAAAAAAAAAAAAAAAAAAGGTGTGAAAGATAAACTTTGTTCCTTCACAATAAAAGACTCAAAAATGGGTCTCACTCTTTAAATCCTCCTGGTCAGAATCAGAATCAGAATCAGAATCAACTTTATTGACCAAGAGTGTATGAATACACACGAGGAATTTGTCTTGGTGACCTGTGCTCTCTCAGATAGTGTAACATTAAATAATAACAATCAACTAGAATAAAGAAAAATAAATAAAAAAAGAAGTATAAACATAAATATAAGAGTAGTTAGACTAATATGTGCAAATTAAATAAAATAACAAGATAATAATAATAATAACAAAATAAAATAGAAATACAATAATAATAATAAGATAATAGTGCAGTAGTGCATTGATGAGTAGTGCAGGTGAACATTTAAATGAAAATATTATGTCCATGAACATTCACAGTGACAGGTTGATCCAGGGTTGTTATGTTTAGTTCCATGGTTATTTCACAGAAACTAAACATAACACAGTCCCAGTTCTGGTCCTGAACCTGGTCTTAATGTTGGTCCTGATATTAGTTCTGGTTCAATTCTAAACCTGATCTAGTTCTAGTCCTCGTCCAGACATAGTTCTGTTCTGGTTCTAGTTTGAATCCTGATCCTGGTTCAGATCCTGATCGTTCATATTCTTTGTCTACATTTATTCCTGATCCTGATCCTGATCCTAGTTCAGGTACAAATTTTAATCCTGGTGCTAATCTTGGTTCTGGTATTAGTTCTGGTCTATGTTCTCATTTTAATCCTAATCCTGGTCCTAGTTTTGGTTCTGATCTTTGTCCACTTTTTATTTCTGATCCTAATCTTGGTCCTGATCCTGGTACAGGTTTTAATCCTGGTCCAGGTCTGAGTCTCTGTTGACCAGGGTTGGGATCAATTATAATTGATAATTAATTGCAATTATGGCATAATTATAATCGCATTTGTAATTTTGAAAATCTGTTGCGTTGTAATAGTAATTAAATTGTAATTGAGCTCAGATAATTAACAATGTAATTGTAATTGGCATGAAATTTCTATAAAAATTGTCAATTATAATTTAACATTAAACCCATGTTACAGTTCTACACATATGTAGTTTATAATCATTAAAATATGTTTCATATCAAACTTTCTCACATTTAAAAATATATTTTGAATATATATAAATCTATGGGTATAGTGACACACCATTAACATTAATACCAATATCTTTATTAATTATGAATCCGAACAAGGTAATCAATAGATGAGAAACTAATTTGATTATAAATAATATTTATTAGTGCATTTTACAGCTGATTTAAGACATGGGTCACACTGACCCGTTAGCATTAGAGATGCTAACAAAAAGCTAACACATAAGAAAGGTTACATTTAATAAGGTTATTTTTTAAAGGATTAGGTGATTAATTGTAATTCAACTTTGGTCATTGAGAATGTAATTGTAATTGACTTTTTTCTTTGTTTGTTTTTTCATACAAATTTTATTGACAAATTGCAGGTTTACAAATCAGTAAAACAACATCAGAGGAACAAAGAACAAAGTCAGGGAAAACATCAAAGTAAGAATGAAACAGCATCACAGTGTGTGTCACATGGAGATACAGAAACAGTTGTTCATTTAGAAACAGTTCTTATTAATATAATATCTAAACTCCATTAATAAAAGAACATTTAGACAGTTTCAGTTCATGAATATGGAATTTTGCCAATAATATTATTGGTTATTAAAGCTAAAAATAACATATTTTGGTGTTATTTCTATCATGTTTTTGGTTGTGTTGTAAACATAATCCTTAACCATATTCCAGAATAATAACGTTTATAAATTGGCAGAAGTAAAATAAATGTAAAACCATTTCATTTTAACAAAATGTGCATTTATCACTATTATCGGTATATTTGGAAAGTAACATGTTCCAAAGATGAATGTTATGTAATCTTTTAAATTCACATTTGAAATTAACTGTAATTAGAAAAATAGTTAATGTCAATGTCATTGTAATTGAGTTGTAATTGAACATAGATAAATGAAGACATAATTGTAATTTTATCTTTTTATTTGACATCCTCAGGTGAGTTGGTAACTGATCTCCTCTGTGACGTCACTGTGGAACCTGATCCTGGCCCCGCCCCCTCCTCCTCTTCCTCCTCCAGTTCAGGGTCTGAGGGTGAAACATGGCGCTGGACTTCCGGACCTGAACGGGACCAGGACATGGAGAAGCACCGGTACCGGAGGATCCAGGTGAGAACACACCTGGACCTGAACCTGAAAGTTTGAACCTTCTACCTACGTCACTGATGTTTACATTCAAAGACATTTGTTCAGCTTTAAATGATGAAAAATGGGTTTTTTAATAAGAAAAAGTTGATCAACGTGTCAGAATTAACATGAAAACCTCTTAAAAATCACGGGATTTGAAGAAAATTAGGTCAGAATTTTTTTTCAAGACGAATGTAACGGGTTCTCAACACGTGGGTCGCGGCCCTGTCCGTACATAGAGTCATGTGGAATTCAGATGGTGAAAACTGGGAACATTTCCAACATTTTTGATGCTTGTTAAACTAATAGACTGACCTAACACAGACGTGTACAGCACGTGTTCTCAATCTCAGGGTCAGGACCCCGTTTACTGGAATTACTATTTACCAGAATTACTATTGCAACAACACATCATCAGTAGGGTAAAACTAACCTGTCTCACGACCCCCTGCTTGTGTCGTTCGACACAAGCAGGGGGTCCCCAGATGCCTTAAAAAAACAAAGAATATTTCTGAACAATTTCAGCCCATTTTTGCTTATTTTTACCTTTTTCTGCAACTCCACCATATTTTAACCTATTTTCATCACTTTTTCTTGCCATATTTTTGCTCCTTTTAATGTATTTTTGCTACATTACTCCCATTTCTGACACTTCTACATCATATTTTCTTTTCTGCACATTTTTTCTACTTTCCAGACATATTCAGCACTTATAAATCCTTTCAACCACTTTTACACCTAATGTCACATATGTTGACCTATTATTGTCACTTTTAACCTCTTTTCACCATTTTTCATCATTTTTTTTTTGCCACTTTTAAGGAAATATTGACACTATTAACTCTTTGTACATTTTCTAGTCCGTCTTTGCCAATTTAATTTGTAACTTTTAATCAATTTCCAAAATATACAAAATGACTTGAAAAAACAGGGATAACGAGCACTGAGCACGTCTTCAATAATAGACTCTGTGTGTGTGTGTGTGTGTGTGTGTGTGTGTGTGTGTGTGTGTGTCTGTGTGTGTGTGTGTGTGTGTGTGCGTGCGTGTGCGTGTGTGTGTGTGTGCGTGTGTGTGTGTCCTGTTCACTCTTGTTGTTCTTTGTCTTGTCACACATGGTCCAGAGTGGTGTTCCATAAAGCGGGTTATGTTCAAACTCTGAGTATGTTACCATGGCAACATTGTCCATGAACTAAACCTGGTAGCTGACAGGTTTTATCAAATAAACCCTGGGTTTCTACCTGGCTCCGCCCACCTGAGCATCATTTCTGAACACTTTAATGAACCTTAACACTTTTCTCTGAAACACATTAGTAACATCACACACCACAGACGTGTTCACATCATTACTAATGTTGTTTGCTTTACGTTTTTTTAGTTTGTTTTTTCTGTCCAAACGGTAGTTTTCTTTCTAACATTGTGGATACAGATCATTAAGTGAAAGACACTGAGAGGTTGATCTGCATGAAAACATCTACTGACGTCTGTAGTAAAGTTCAGTGAATTGTGACGCTGCTCTTGGAAGCGATGGGTCACGGGTTCACGTCCCGCTTCAGGGTTTTTTTACGACATTTTTTAGGACATTGAGATGACTCTGGTGACACAATTACATTAAAATCAATATAAATGACGTGATATGAAGCGGCAGTCACTGTGTTTATATCCAGTGTAACAGGAGGGCTCTCCTATGCTGCTGACACGTCTCCTCAGACACATTTTATTCATATTATTTACCGCTCGTCACGTCACTGAAGTGATGAAGCGACCAAAAAGTGACTAATTACAGGTGATTTAAGCCACTATAGTCACTGAAGACTGAATGCACCTTTAGAACAGGCTCATATTCCTCAAACACCGGCTTATTTCACCATCAGGGTGAATAAATCACTCTCTTCTGGGTGGTTGCCATGGCAGCTCGACTCATCTATGATCCATTGATGATGGCTTTTTATCGCGCGTGCACGTAAGTAACCCCAGGTTTACATACTCAGGGTTGATTGACCCACTTCATACCAGCTGTAATGGAATCAGATACCCAGAGTTTACCATCGCGGGGTATGTTGCCCCAGAGTTTATGGATAGACTCAGTTTGTTAACCCTCCTTTATGGAACACACCTCTGGAGAGCTCCTGTCCTGCATGTCTCAGGTGTTTCACTGAATCTAACCAAGTGTGATAACGAGCTGTGTTTTCCAGTGAACAAACATGTGATTGTATCTGACCTGAGGGTCACATGATCAACATTTAGAATAATGACCAATCAGAGCATTGACAGGAAACAACAAAAGATGAGTTTCCTAATGTTTTCCCTTTGTGTGTTTTGTGATGTTGTTTTGTGTATTTGAAGTCATTTTGTTGCTTTTTTAAATATTTCTGTGTATATTTGTAGCCGTCTTGTGAGTTTTTTGAGTATTTTTTTTGTATTTTTGTCGTCCTTTTGTGTATTTTGAATAGTTTGTTTTGTGTATTTTTTTGTCATGTTTTTAAGACATTTGATGTATTTTATGTGTCATCACTGTGGGATGTTGATCATGGTTCCTGGGAACCTGCAGTTGGCATCCCTCTGTGATTAACAAAGTATACATTAGTTATTATTGCCATCTTTTTGTGAATTTTTACTGTTTTGTGTACTTTTCTGTCATTTTGTGTAACTCCTTTTTCATTTTGTATATTTTTTCTGTGTATTTGCAGTTTTCTGCTTAATTTTGTGTCTTTTTGTTGTGTTTTGTCATTTTCTGTTGTTTTTTTTAAAGGTCTTTTGTTTTTGTTGTCATTTTGTTTGTTTTTCATTTATTTATGTGAATATTTTTAACAGTGTTTTTGGAATATTTTTCTTGTCCCTTTGTGTATTTTTAGTGTTTTGTGTACTTTTCTGTCATTTTGTGTGTTTTTGGTGGCTTTTTGTCTATCTCCTTTTTCATTTTGTGTTTTTGTTGTAGTTTAATGTGTCATTTTGTGTATTTTTTCTCACCCTTTGTTGTTGTTTTCTCTGTTTTTCTTATATTTCTGTGTGTATGTGTAACTGTGAGTAGTTTTGTGTGTTTTTCTGTGGTTTTGTGTACTTATTGGATGGCTGCAGTGACCCCTGGGCCTCTTGATCTAAAACATACAGGACAGAGGCTCTCTAGGGCTGAATAGGAGGAGTGTAACTCATACACATTGTGTAACAACGTAACACTCTGAGCACTAATGGTCACATGACACCAGAACAGGATCAATGTTTGACTTTAATCTGTGTTTTTCTTCTTGTTTTCTGACAGTTCTCCCTGATTGGTTCTCGCTCTACCAGCACAAATGATCCTCCATCTTCTTCCTCCTCCATCATCCCTCCTTCCTCCATCTTCTTCCTCCTCCATCATGTCTCCATCCTCTGAGGTGAAGGTGTTAGATCCGCCCCCCCTCAGAGTTCTTCCTCTCTGAGTAGATCACAGTTTGTGGAGCGTGTGCGTCGCAGTAACCAGACGTGCCAGCAGGGGGACTTTTCATTGGCTATCCAGCTCTACAGTGAGCCTGACCTTTGACCCCCACAACGACGTCCTGTACAGCAACCGCTCAGCAGCTTACATCAGAGTGGGCCGCTATAGCCCCGCCCTCAACGACGCCATCAAAGCTTGACTCATCAACCCCAAGTGGCCCAAGGTAGGAGCTAACCCCCCCCATTTATTTTATAGATCTGAGTCACTGAATTGATCTGATTCGTGAGAGTCATTTGAATTCCCACCATGGCCAGTGTTCTTACACTTTTATTATTTAATTTGATTTGATTTGATTTAATTTAACGAGTACAGTGCCCGTCGGAAGTATGCATTCATGTGGGAGCATAAGGGGTATAATTGCGTATTTTTGTATCTTTCTGTTGTGTTTTTGTGCATTTTTTGTATAATAATAGTTTTTTGTTGCCATTGCATTGTTATTCTGGAATCTTTTTGTGTATTTTTGTATCTTTTTTAGTGTAGTTTTCTTTTATTTTGTTTATTTTTGTATAAATATTTTGTTTTGTGTATTTTGAGTCATTTTCATATGTTTGTTGTTGTTTGGTGTATTTTTCTGTAATGTATGTATTTTGGAGTCATTTTGTGTGTTTTTGGAGCCTTTTTGTATATTTTTATGCATTTCTGTTGTCATTTTGTATAAATGTTTAGTTTATTTATTTATTTTATTTATTCAGTTCATTTCCGACATGGTTGCATTCATCATTGTTTTTTTTTTTTTTTTTTTTTTTTTTTTTTTCATGCCGGAAAGGGCGACGGAAAAAAGCATTATGCTTATCTAGATCCGTCCGTTTGTAGTTTTATTTTACTCATTTAGTATATTTTTATTATAAATACTGTGTGTGTGTGCGCCAGCCAGCCATCTTCTCTGTGCGTTATCTATCACACATGCGTGCGCGCTTCTTGCACAATAACCATCGCAGGTTGTTAAGAGAGACACGGTAACTACGGTAGACAGTTAAGTCAACTATTCATCAGCATGTATGTCTATGCTGTACAACCCCTCGACTAACAGAGAAAGTTTGTCACACCAGTGCCACCACTGGATAAGTTTGTGTAGAGCCCTGATAATAATAAATATGTTGATAGGGATATAATATTAATAGTGAAAGTAGTAATAGTAATAAAAGTAATGTTGTAATGATATTAATGGTAATAATTGCAATAACAAAATAATAATGTACTAAAAACAAAACTAATAATAAACAATATTAAATAATTATAAGGTCATATAATGATAATAAAGCAATGCTAATAATACAATGAGAACACCAGTAACTATAATACAATAAAAACAATCACAACATAAAATAATAAGGCAATAATAATAATAATACAATGACTATAAGATTAAAGAATACTACAAAAGAAGAATAATATAAGAATAGCAATAACAATAATATAATACTGTGCGTGCGTGTGTGTGTGTGTGCGTGTGTGTGTGTGTGTGTTAGCTATGATAAGATCAGTGTGGAGATGGAACAATGTGGCTGTAGTTACATTAGGCCCAATTGGAATATTGATCCAGAGGGTACCTCAAAGTTTGGATGAGTCCGTAGTGGTCCTTCTCTGTGACAAACTGGTTGTGGAAGAAAAGTCTGATGCCACAAGACGCGGTTCTGGACCAATGGGTGTCCACAGGGTCCATTCCTGGGCCTGGTCAGCTTCAGTGGTTTGGCTCACAGGCATTTGTCCTTATTCAGAATCAGCACAGTTTTCCCTGCTTCTGGTTTGTGTTATCTTCACCACAGTTATTACTTATTGAGCCTCTCTTTGTTCAGCCTGAGGCCATATATCGTCTATATAAATGTGTCCCACTGTGTGTAAAGCACTACAAATACTTTTTCATAATACTTCAGTACTTTCTTTAATAGAAAACACACAACATGACACTAAAAACACACAAACCATTACAAAATGTGTTATTTTGTTTATTTTTGCTGCATGATTTCAGTTTTTTATGTATTTTTGTAACTGTTTTGTGTTTTAATTTTATTCATTCCTTCATAAAATCTGACTAGTTAGACCTACAGGGAGTGCAGTTTACTGTGCCTCACTGAAACGTGGCTAACAGCTAGCATCCCAGATGCTAACGTGGAGCTACCGGGCTTCAGCACAGTCAGAGCGGACAGAGACACTAGAGCCTGCGGGAAGCGCAAAGGAGGAGGACTCGCACTGTATGTAAACAAACGGTGGTGTAATCCTGGGCATGTGAGCGTTAAAATCTCCCACTGTTGCAGGGACATTGAACTTTTGGCTGTAAGTTTACGTCCCTACTACGTGCCGCGGGAGTTCAGCCACGCCATTGTTGTCACTGTTTACATTCCTCCGCGTGCCGACGCGGAGGCGGCGTGTGACGTCATCCATAGCGCTGTAGCTAAACTACAAACACAGCATCCTGAGGCTCTAATGCTTATCTCTGGGGACTTCAACCATGCTACACTGGACAAAACACTGACTGCTTTCCACCAGTATGTGGACTGTAACACCAGGGGAAATAGGACTCTAGATCTAATGTATGCAAACGTTAAGGATGCATACAGTGCCATCCCCCTGCCTGCACTGGGGAAAGCAGACCACAATCTCATCCTGATCAAACCTCACTACACACCAAAAGTGAGGAGGTCACAAATAACCACACGCTCATTCAGGAAGTGGTCTCCTGAAGCTGAGCAGGCTCTGAAAGACTGCTTTGAGACCACTGACTGGGATGTATTGCAGGAGTCTCAATGACAACATGGAGGAGATGGTTGACTGCACTACGGACTATATAAACTTCTGTATGGACGTTGTTGTTCCAGTAAGATCTGTGCGCTGCTTCGCTAACAACAAGCCCTGGATAACCAGTGACATCAAAGGCCTCCTGAACCAGAAGAAGAAGGCCTTCAGAGATGGTGACACACAGGAGCTCAAGCGGATACAGAAGGAACTAAGAGTCCAGCTCAGAGAGGGGAAGGAGCAATACAGAAGGAAAATAGAACAGAGGATGCAGAACAACAGCATGAGGGAGGTATGGGAGGGGATGAAGACCATCACTGGCTGCAGCTCAAAGAAAGGAGCCCCCATTGAGGCTGATGTGGGAAGGGCAAACCAGTTAAACCAGTTTTTTAATAGGTTTGATCTCCCTGCACCTACGAGCACAGCAACCCCCACCCACCTAACCCCACAAGCCATCTCCAGCACAGAAGAGGACACCTCCCCCCCCCCGCTCACATCACCCACCATCACAGCAGCTCATGTATGTGGAGAGCTGAGGAGGCTACGCCCTGGCAAAGCTACAGGTCCAGATGGAGTCTCCCCCAGACTACTGAAGACCTGTGCGCAGGAACTGGGACACCCCCTGCAGCGTATCTTCAACCTGAGCCTGGGACAGGGGAGGGTGCCCCAGCTGTGGAAGACATCCTGCATCATTCCAGTCCCCAAGAAACCACATCCTGGGGAGCCGAACGACTTCAGGCCGGTCGCCCTGACGTCCCACGTGATGAAGACCATGGAACGGCTGCTGCTCCATCACCTGAGGCCACAGACCCACCACGCTCTCGACCCTCTGCAGTTTGCTTACAGGGAGAAGGTTGGAGTAGAGGATGCCATCATCTTCTTGCTTCACCGTTCTCTTTCTCACCTGGACAGAGGCAGTGGTGCTGTGAGGATTACATTTTTGGACTTCTCCAGCGCCTTTAACACCATCCAGCCTCTGCTCCTCAGGCACAAACTGTCAGAGATGGGAGTAGGATCAGACCTGGTGGCATGGATTACAGACTATCTGACTGGCAGACCTCAGTACGTCCGACTGGGGGACTGCAGGTCCGACACTGTTACCAGCAACACTGGAGCACCGCAGGGAACTGTGCTCTCTCCGGTCCTGTTCACCCTGTACACGTCCGACTTCCAGTACAACTCGGAGCTCTGCCACGTGCAGAAGTTCGCGGACGACACAGCCATCGTTGGCTGTATCAAGAGTGGACAGGAGGAGGAATACAGGGAACTGATCCAGGATTTCGTCACGTGGTGCGACTCTAACCACCTGCTCCTCAACGCCACCAAGACCAAGGAGATGGTGGTGGACTTTAGGAGAACCAGGCCGCACCTTGAGCCTGTCAACATCAAAGGTGACTGTGTGGAGGTGGTTCACACTTACAAATACCTGGGAGTGCAGCTGGATGACAAACTGGACTGGACTGCCAACACAGAGGCCCTGTGCAGGAAAGGACAGAGCCGTCTGTACTTCCTCAGAAGGCTGGCGTCCTTCAACATCTGCAAGAAGCTGCTACAGATCTTCTACCAGTCTGTAGTAGCGAGCGCCCTCATGTATGCAGTGGTGTGTTGGGGGGGCAGCCTCAAGAAGAAGGACGCTGGACGCCTGGACAAACTGGTGAGGAAGGCAAGTTCTGTTGTTGGCACAGAGCTGGACAGCCTTACATCTGTGGCAGAGAAACGGACTCTGAACAGGCTACTGTCCATCATAGACAATCCACACCATCCACTGCACAGCGCCATCTCCAGGCAGAGGAGCAGCTTCAGTGACAGACTGCTGTCATTGTCCTGCTCCACTGACAGACTGAGGAAATCGTTCCTCCCCCACGCCATGCGGCTCTTTAACAACTCTAGGGGGGGGGCGATAAAATCAACCATAGAACACTGGACTTAATGCTAATCACACCATGCACACTCTGTCACACACGCACTTTATCACACACACACATCTACTGTATCTTGCACACTGTCATCTGCACAACTGCACTTCAACTGGACTGGCACACACTATACTGTATTTCGATATTATACCATTATATTTTACCTTAGTACTCTCTTTGCACTGTTTTAAATTTTTTTCTTAATTTTTAAATTTTTAAATTTCTACATTGTACTTTCCCTGCATGCCCCTGTGTTCCCATACCTGTAAGCTGCTGGAACTGTGGATTTCTCTTGGAGATGAATAAAGTATCTATCTATCTATCTATCTGACTAGTTACCTAGGTATGTTCTGTGGGGAGTTTGCATGTTCTCCTCATGCTTATGTAGACACAGATTTTCCTCCAACTGCCCAAAAACATGTACGTCAGATGATGTTGCCCTTCTCTCTGCAGTATTAATTCTTTCAAAATAAAAGCACAAGATTATTTCTTCTGCCTGGGACAAATAAATGTCTGCCAACAAATATAAACAGATCTGTGACACACTTTTGGGTCTCGACCCAATCACAACACTAAAAAAATGTGTTTGTCATTTTTATCGTGTAAATATTGAATTGAGTTGTTTTATTTGTTTAAATTGAACCCTTTTTTAACTGAAAACCATCGCTGACGGTGCACTTTGTGTGTGTTCCAGGCAGCGTCCAGCGCTCTGAGCAGCCTGGGCCACGTGTACACAGCCATCAGTGACTACCCCAACGCTCTAGCTAGTCATAAACAGTGTGTGATGTTAGCCAAACAAACACAATCACTGCTAACTGAGGCTCGACAGCTGGGAAACATGGGCTCAGTTTATACTGCGTTAGGAGACTTTACCAACACTGTTCACTGTCATCAGCAGCACCTGGACATCGCTAAGGTACGCCATGGAAACAGTCACAGTAAAGCAGTGGTTCTCAACCTTTGGGTCACGAGACACTGGGAGGGGGTCGTCAGATAGCTTTAAAAAACTAAGAATATTTTTGAACAATTTCAGCCCATTTTTGCTTATTTTTACTTTTTTTTTTTTTTACAACTCCATCAAATTCACCATATTTTAACCTATTTTCATCACTTTTTCTTGCCATATTTTTGCTCCTTTTAATGTATTTTTGCTACATTACTCCCATTTCTGACACTTCTACATCACATTTCAATGACTTTTCTACAAATTTTTTCCACTTTCCAGACATGTTCATCACTTATAAACCCTTTCTACCACTTTTACACCTAATGTCACATATGTTGTCCCATTATTGTCACTTTTAACCTCTTTTCACCATATTTTATGATTATTTTTGCCAATTTAACCACATTCACCATTTGTCATGCCCAATGTTTGCCAGTTTAAACTAAATGTTCCAATATTGATATTTGAACCCTTTTTTTCCACTTTTTTCTCTCTGTTTTTGCAACTTTTAACCAATTTCTGTGGTTTTTAAATTCCCATTTCACCACATTTTCCACCATTTTTGGTCACTTTGAACCCATTTTATTAGTGATTAAAACCAGGATTTCCATCTTTAAGATGACTATAATAATAATAAACGTTCCTAGATAACAGTGGATATTATTCAGATGAATAAATAAATGTGGTTATCACAGATTCATAGAACAATAGACCATCATTTTGCTGACTTTATGGATGGACCCCAAAAATCTCTCCCCTTTATTCCCCTTATAGATGGCCCTGTCTCCACATGACTGTTTTTCAATGTTCATGTCTGTGTTCAACCACCTTCAGCTACAGTGGGGGTCCCCGCCCTCTGGAACCTTTATTTTGGGGGTCGTGGCCTAATAAAGGTCATGAACCACTGGTATAGAGAACAGTTCTGTGACGTTTATCATTACTCAGCATTATAGATTGATGTGTGTTGCGTCTGCAGACATTAAAGGAGCGTTCCACTCACAGAGGGACTATGAAAAGGCCGTGTCGTACCACAGTAAGGTTCTAGAGCTGGGCCAGGAGCTGTCGGACAGAACTATCCAGATGAGGGCGTACGCTGGGCTGGGACACGCCACACGCTGCGTGCAGGTCAGCCTTTCAGCTCATTAAGAGAGATCTGAACCAATAATGAACGTGTAACGTAATGACTGGCCTGTGCAGGACCTGGAGGGGGCTGGGCGGGACCACCAGAACCAGCTGCAGACGGCCCAGCAGCTCCAGGACCACGCTGCACAGTGACGAGCCTCTTCCAATCTGGGTAGGATTCACTTTATACATGAGACAGGTTTATTCTTCTTCCATCAGTGATAAGAGCCTCTGCCTTTTTAAAAAAAATGTTTATTATATATTCACAAGATATTATTCAAAAAAGAAGACAAAAACAATCTTGCTGGCATTACTATGTGGATATCAAAGAAACTTCAAAGCAAACATCAAAGTGATCAGCAGACGCCTCTGACGTAGACTGGCAGATGTCACTCGAGTCGAAACATGTCAGGAGACGAAGTAGAGAAGTAGTAGACCACAGGGTTGAGAATGCTGTTGAAGTATGTGAAACACTCCGAGGTGTAGAAGGCCACGTTGGCCTTTTCAAAGCAAGAGCACTCGTCGTACCAAACCTTGAGGATCCACAGGGAGAGGCGGGACATGGTGTTGGGCAGAAAACAGGTGATGAAGATCAGCGCCACGGCCAGGACAAACTGCACGGCGCATTAGATCTTCCCTCTCCTCTCCATGGCTCTTCTCCTCAGCTGCCACGCGATCCTGACACTGCAGAAAGCCACGATGGAGGTGGGCAGAAAGAACTGGATGACGTAGAAGGCGTTGTGCAGATGTTGAAGCTCTCACACTGCATACGGTTGTTGGATTCAAAGAAGTGCTCATCGGCCAGAAGATGTCCAGTGGCCAGAAAGATCAAGACCCAGAGGCCGAGAGAAACCCAGAGGGCGTAGCTCAGAGACATCCTGTTGATCTAGTGCTAGGACTTTAATGCTTTAAGTTGCAATTAATTATTTACAGAAAAATAAAGCACTTAACAACCCCACAGTTTATAGTTTTTTTGTCAAAGCCAAAGGGGGTGGAACCTTTCTCGTTTCACAAGTTCCTGGTATACCCATATTACTGACACAGACCACAACACAAGAAACAGGAGAACCAGAGAAGAAGTTGTTGCTGTGCTTCGTGGACGTTCATATTTATTTAAATAAAAACACTGAATACAAAACGAAAGCCTCAGCTAGCACTTTAATGCTAAACATGTAGCAGCTCGCACCTTAATGCTAAACATGTAGCAGCTAGCACATTAATGCTAAATATGCAGCAGCTAGCACCTTAATGCTAAACATGCAGCAGCTAGAACATTAATGCTAAACATGCAGCAGCTAACACCTTAATGCTAAACATGCAGCAGCTAGCACCTTAATGCTAACAACATAGCAGCTAGCACCTCAATGTTCAATATGTAACAGGGAGCACCTCAATGCTAACAACATAGCAGCTAGCACTTCAATGTTAACATGTAGCAGCTAGCATCTCAATACCACCATGTAGCAGCTAGCACCTTAATGCTAAACATGCAGCAGCTAGCACCTTAATGCTAAACATGCAGCAGCTAGCACCTTAATGCTAACAACATAGCAGCTAGCAGACAGTGTCTCCAATCCACACTGGACACTCAGACAGGGTTCAGAACCAAAATGAATAAAGTCAGTGGATAAATGATTGTAGTGGACAGTCGACAACTCTCTGTGGTAGAGGATGTGGGCGGGGCTAGAAGCACTGCTACAGACCCAACTTATCAACTGCTATGTAGAAAAACTATTTCAAACTAAATTCATCATCTTCATCAGTTGCTCTGTTTATTTCATGATATCCACAGATATTCTAAATATTTTACACTGTTCAGTTTATACTTCTCTGGAATGTTCTGGACTCAGTGATGTTTTTTTATTTTAATACAAAAACTACATTTGTTTTAGAAAGTTTACTAAATATCTAGAAAATGGTGAATATATCTTAGATAAATGTAAGTTAGTGCTTTGTGAACAATACAATAATAATATTCTTTATTCATATTACACATTATGTTAGCACTCAGTGATGGAAATAATAAACACTATATAGTTGTTTAAGATCATTTATTGTTTTCATTGATTCAGTCATGTACTGTATACCAACATACATTTAAATTAGGAAAATGTTGCTTCTCGTGTCAAATATTGTAATGAGATTTATTTAGATTAATTAATGAGTCTCTAATAATTAGTGTTACTTTGAACACAACAGCAGTTATAACTAGGTAAGGTTTCAGTAAACTATCTTTGTGTAAATGTACATTTTAAAAGCTAAATTAATTCATTTTAAACTTTTTTTAATATCCGAAATATTGAATACAACAAATTAAATTTGTAGATTTAGATTTTTTATTTATGTTTTTATTTTTAACATGGAAACAGAATATCATAAGAAAAAACAAAAACATAAAGAATCTCAAGATATATTCACATTTCAGTTTACAATTTATATTACCAAAGTGGAAGAAGTACATACTTATTTAATCATATCCATAAATCCCTTAATGTTTGTATTTTTTTTTTGGTAATTAACGAGCTTCTCACTGGTGGTGTAAAGAGTAATGAAATATCATAGTCAAGTAGAAGTACTGTAAGTTACTTGATTAAAATTGTACTCAAAGACAAGTGAAACATCTCATGCATAAACTTAAAAAGTTAGAGACCAAATGTTGCACAATTGTAACTTCATTTATTTTCCACAAAGGCATCTGTATAAAAGAGCTGCTATTGCAATAAACTTTATATTCTCCATTACTAAGTTCACTTTCAGTTTATTTTAATGCAGATGATTCAAATCCGTAACAGCTATATTTATTTAACAAAATATTATAGTTTAATAACTTATTTTAGCTCTAGTTCCTCTTTCTCTAACTTTTGAATCCAAGTCCCTCATGTCGACTACTACATTTGTATAAACATCAATAGATCATAATGATGGAATGAATAAATAATAACACACATTTTAAAGAATCTAACTTTCTAAATAAGTGAAATAAACAGTATTTAGTGTCTCCTGAAGAGATTTATTTCAATAGGTTTTTTTTTTTTTTTTTAATCATTTAAGGTCATTTTCCTCCTAATGTGGGACCAACACTGACCTTTATATTTTCAATTCATGTTCTAATAAAAATCATTTCTAACATAAGTTTTTTGTGTCATTTTGTGTATTTTGTTGTTTGTCTGTTATTTTTATTATTCAGTTTATTTCTCTTTGTCTGTTTTTTGTGTTATTGGTATTTTTTAAATATTCTGTGTTTTTTTTAGTGTTATTTTGTTTATTTTGTTGTTTATTCTTTTTATTATTCAGTATAATGTTCTCTTATTTGTGTGTTTTTGTTGTCATTTTGTGAGATGCTGGTAATATTTAGTATGATTATCTTTTTTTTAACTAAAAACAAATATTATTAAACCACATTTTAAAATGCTTTTAATTGTTAATTTTCCTCTCACTTTATCTCTAGTACCCCCTGTAGTGCCATCGCCTACCCCTAGGGATAGAATGACAGCGGCGGAGCCAGGCACCGCAACCTCACACCAATGCTGCCAGCAGACCCCCCCGCAGGAGCACAGCACAGCCCGGAGGACAGTGGGCCCCAGCCACCAGCCCTACCCCGCCCAGGGCGGCGCGGTGCCCTGCTGAACCGCGGCTAGTCGCCAGACGGCGGGGGAGCGCGCCTCGAGACGCCAAACCCAAAGACCCACCCCCGGGACACCCCCGACCAGACACGGCACCCACGGGGCCCGGCGCCCCCAGCCAGCAGTCCAACCACCCCCAACGCGGATCCGCCAGGACCGGAGCCACCGGCCGCGCCCGCACACACACCCAGCATGATCCAGGGGAGGCCCCAGCGCGGGCGAGGCCCCACAACTCACCCTTCCCTCCCCCCCGAAGTTACACAAGCCGGCCCGTGCAGTCCCCCAAGTGAGCCCCCAGGAAGGGAGGGGCGACCCGGCCCACCGCGCCAGCGGCACCCTCAGCGAAGGCACACCCCAGGGAACCAGGCCAAGGCGCCCAGACCGGCCGGCGGAGCAACCCACCGCAACACCTCGCCACCCAACAACCCAGGAAAGAGTGGCAGGGAAACACGCAAGCCCCCAGCCCCAAGGGCCACCCAGACGTGCACGGAGGGGGCAGGAGAGCAACACCAAACCGCCCAGGGACTGAACGGGATTTTAAGTCGACTAGACAAATCCCTGTCCAAGAAGCTTTTGTCTGTTCCGGAGTCAACGACGGCCCTGGAAGTGAACTTCACACCATTAATGGAGATTAATAAGAGCTTGCGTGAATGCGGGGGCAAGCAAGGTGAACAGAAGTCCTCAATCTGGTCATGATCTTTACACTATTTGTGACTCATACTGTCGCACCTGTGCTGCCACTTGCTCCATCTTTAAGGACAGTGTGTATCCCAACTGAGCTTGGTGCTGGAACTCCTTGAGGCACCTGTTGACTGTTCCTGATGAGTCCATCGTGGCCAGATTTTTCTGAAAGGCGATGTGTACAGGTTTGGACCTAGAGACAGGGACAGAGGCAACAGATGTGTTTAGATGGCTCCTTTCTGTCACCACGTCTTGGATAACTAGGAAACTTAGCATGTCAAACACTAAGGAAACGAGGAAGAGAAATCCCTGCCGTGTTGCAGGCTTCACATCCAAATAGAATTTAAAAGAAAATATCACTTTCCACACTCCATTTTTACTCCCAACACAGTCTGGACTGGAAGTTCATCGTGGGGATCCACATCATGAACTCCACTGGTGCGTTCTAAGAACAACAATGTATTAATTGTCCACGCAAAGCACTTTCAACAAATAATGGCATCTATGAACAAGTGAAACTTGCGCCTGTCAAACCAAACAGAATAGTTAAATTAGAACTGATGACCTTATCACTGTCGAGGTAGGAATGATTACATTATCACTGAGTCCATCGAATCAGGAGGTGGGGGTGGGGTGTACAAAAATAAATTCGACATCACACACCCTTTAGCCAAACAGCAGCCATGTTGAAAATCTCAGGTCAGTCTGATCCTGATCTGCAGAGATATTTGAGGAACACACAGAAACACAGACAGACAGAGATCTGTTGTTTTTATAAAGAGATATGAACTCCAATGTTTATGAAATGATCACAGAAACTAGAAATCTATCATCTCAACAATCACTGTCTCCTGGACAGTTACAGATGGACTAACCTAAAAGGCTTCATTTACTCTCAGGTGAATCGGGTTAAAAACCAACATGAAGTACGTCAACATGAACCATGTGGCCATACCAGCCTGTTATTGCCCAATCTCGTAAGATCTTTGAAACTAAACAGGTCTGGGCCTGGTTAGGAGACCACTGAGAATTCCAGGTGCCACATTGGGGGACAGTAGCTCCAGTGGTATCTGTCATTGTGTCCTTGGGCAAGGCACTTTACCCACATTGCCTAGTATGAATGCAGTGTGTTAGTGAATGTTGGTGGTGGTCGGAGGAGCCGCTGGCACACAATGGGCAGCTTCGCTTCCTTCAGTCTGCCCCAGGGCAGCTGTGGCTACTATAGTAGCTTACCACCACTAAGTATGGAATGAAAGAATAATGCCTTAATTATGTAAAGTGCTTTGAGTGTCTATGATAAAGCGCTATATACTGTATGCATTATTATTATTACAACAGAAGGAGATGAGAAAGCAGGTGAGGCCGATGAAGGAGATTGTGGAAGTTCTCCAGAAAACCCAGGAGGAGCACTCACAGAGGAAACATGAGGTATGGAATCTGCAGGTTTGGAGCTTTGTATAAGATCTTTGTAGGGTTAAATGTGACTATGCAGGGAGGTAATGTATAACAAGCCCCCATTTGTTCACAGGAGCACACAGTGTCGTCTCCAACTGAACGACCCCATCCTGAAGGAATCCCACAGTTAACAATGTAAGAAGCTGGTGATCTTATCACTCTGCTAGTGCTAGTTTCACTTAATACTGCTTTTCTAATCCGTCACGTCAGCGCATCAACAGGATGTGATCAGAAAGCTGTCGGCCCTTCGTGGACATCTCAGAAAGGAGGAAAAACAACTGGAGGTCCAGGTTCATTAAACTCAAACAATCCCTGACTACATTGGATCTAACAGGTAACACTGATCAACAAGAGATTTGTGTTTGGGTGGAACACAGACAATGGAAAAGAAATGCTGCTTTTTGGATTCAAATTAGCCGATCTAATTATATTCAATCTAACCTCACATATGACAGGGATTAGACACACACCTGGCATTTTAACTAGACAAAGTTGGTCAATTGATATATTTTTTTTTCCCTATTTGTTTAAACACAGAAGACAATCCAGAGCAGACAATTTTTGATCTGCACCAAAAGAAGCTCCTTGGACATTAGTTTACTGCCATTTTCCAGCTCCTTTACATGTGAACAAGGACAACATCAGGAAGTTTGACCAGTTTAAACACAGAGGTAATAAAGGACACACTCACACAACACTGGGACTATGGTGCTTTTCTCCTCATGGCTTTGTGTTTATTTCTAGAATATCTGGAATATGATCAAAGCCATCAAGTAGGTGTTTTTTTTTTTTTTTTTTTTAACTGTTTGATCCAGAAGTTGATAAGGGTTACTGCAGCAAAATGTAGACCTCTTAAATGTTCTTTATTGTATGTCTTCTCTTAGAGAAATCCCAGTGGACATTCAGCCCAGAGAGACAGCATCTTAGAGTCTGATTCCACTTTTATTGGTAAATCAGGCTGATCGTTCACTTTTTCTCACACTTTATGCATGGATGGGATTTGACATTGGATGCATAAAATCCCACAATGATGAACACAATATGTAAAATGTAGAGTAGCAGTTTGCAGTCGAAACATGTCAGGAGATCAAAGTAAAATAAGTTGTCTAAACAAATGAAAGGTTATTCTTTTTTGTTTGTTTATTTATTTTTATTATTGTTGTAATCAATATCCTTTGGGGTTTTTTTTTTACACACTGACTCATGTGTATATTCTCCCAAAATTTTTTGGAGATATAACTGAGTTTATTTTTTTGTTGTGATATCAGTTTCTGTGAATTGTCATTGTATTTTTTCTATGTTTGTAATAAAAAGAAATAAATCTCTGTTTCAACACATTTCTGTGAGACTGACGCTGCATTCAAGGCAACTCTGAACTCTGTGTTTGATCAGGTAAAAGGTCAGAGAAATTGCAATAAATGCTATAATGTTTGTATGATTAAGCAATGATTAATCTAACAAAGCAAGGCGACATTATAGCATATCTCAGCAACAGGGCATGCAGAGTGACTCACGTAAAAACATCAATGACGTAACTTTTTCATTTCACTCTATGTAATTTCTATATTCTGGATTGTTTTCCCCCATTACTTTAGAAAAAGGATTGGAAACGAATTAAACATAGTTTTGCACATGATGCTGGTCTATCCTTACCCATTGATAACATATCTGTGAGGGTACGTGTTCACTCTTTTGTCTTTGTGCACGTGTAGTAATTTCTGTTTTAGTTCAGTAAGTGATTCCATAGGAACACTTTGTATTGTCAAGACAGTTCGTTAGAAAACAATAACAAAAAAGCTACAAAAACCATGACCAATAAGCCATGTTTTCTTTTTTTGTGGAGGAAACTCTTTAAATACAAAAGTACATTTTGTGTATTGTGTCTTGTCATAAAAGCTGAGCTGCAGGAAAGGTGTGCTTAGGAGTAAGACATGGGATGTCAAATTACAGGGAAAATTCCCTCACAAGTAATGACTTAATTTGTTTTTCTCAAAGGAAAAACTGAGAGAAAAAAGAATACAACCTCTCCCTCGTGAATGAAGCCCAAAGCAGACAGATAAGGAGGAGAGCATCTGCTGTTCCTTTACCTGTAAGTTCATCAGCCAATAAACAGTAGAAACCATTTGTTTGTGTTATTGTTGCAGAGTAGGTAAAAAAATCATTTTGGTCTGTATTTTCATGACAGGAAGTTGGGTGACAACCAATCAGGGCCTCCTTACACTGAATCACAAACTATTGTTAATGAATGCTTTATCATTCACCTACACTAAATCTCTCACACACATTATCAACTACATTATAACTTTTATGTCTTTACGTATTTGATTGAGCTCTGGTCTTGTATGAATATGTACCTTAAGATTAAAAGTGGCAGTCAATGCAGTTAACATCAAATATCTTTTATTTGCTCTTGGTTTGCAAACTGGAAATAAGTGCAGACAGTCAAAAAAAATAAATAAATAAATGTCTTTAAAAAATATATTAAAAAAACAGTAATATTTATTGAATTATGTTGATCAATATGTAATAAATGCAGTTTAAACATGCAGAAAAACAAACTAGAAATAGACAATTGATCAAGACTTTAATGTAATGTTTACTGATATGAATAAAAAAACAAAAAAATGGGTATACAGAAATATTAATCTACTCGTGCAAACATTACAAAACGTCCCTGAAGGTATTAATGCACCTTAACTACAACTGTTAAATAGTTGTACAACTTCCATTTACAGTTCATGTTTTCTTTATTAAAGCCTGCGGTAATGGTCAACGTGAGGTAATGCTTTGAAAAACACATACAATCACTCTCTAGGCCATATGTGTCAAACTCGAGGCCCAGGGACTAGATCTGGCCCTTTAGAGCATCCAATGTGGCCCACAGTAGAAAGTAAAAAATGACAGAAAACATGAATCATTGTGTACATTACCAACTAATTAATTTGTAGAAATCTTAAATACACAAATTCAATGAAATTTCACAATAATTGCAAGGCTCACAAATGTTCTTTGCTTACATCACATGATCTCAAATTGTTAAAAAAAAACTCAACATTTTTCAAAAGCCTAGCATTTTTCCTGAAATTATTCCACCACATTTCTATGAATTAATTAAAAAAAAAAAAAATGGTCACAAAATCAAAATGATTTAAAGTGAATATCCTGTTAGGACTGATTAATGACACTTATTGTTTGGATATTGTCTGTATTAGATATTTTATTTATTCATACCTGGAAGTGCAAACTAAGGCACATTAATCATAAAAAATACTAAATTCTGTGGCCCAATTGACATAAAACTAGTCTCAATTTGGCCCCTGAACTAAAATAAGTTGAGACAAAGTTTGCTCAGAAACTACAGGATCTCAACTTAATTTACTATTTTTAAAATCTCACCATACATTTTGACCAACAGATGTCCCCATTGAGCGTTGTGTGTCCGTGTGAGTTTCTACTGTGACACGGTTGTGTAGCATCATTAAAGGTGTGTTTATGTCTTGTTTTGTGCAGTAGTTGATGTTAGTTTGTCTTGTAACACTCAAAATCCATTGTTCTTATCCTTAATGAAGTGAAAGCAGTGTTTGCCATGTAAAATGTTTTTCCCCCGTATTTTTGAAGCCAATAGTTTGCATTATAAATGTATCAAACACTACTCTACGCCTTGATAGGTTTATTGTTGTCTTTATTATACTAAATAATTAGTTATTGTAACATAAGTGTAACGTCCGAGTTTTAGGGGCTCTAACTTGCTGTTGTAGACGAGGAACACACGACTTATGCTACAACACTTCCGGACACAACCCGATGCATACCGATGACGTCACTTACATACACGGCGCATCTTAACAGCACAAAACCAATTCGAAGTGTGACGTCAGTGCCGCTGTTTGGAACAACGCCTTCTTCTTAGATACGTCATAAATTCAGCTTTGAAGAATCTACAGGATCGAACCCTCGAAGCATTGTGTACCTTTGTGCTTTCAAATTAACCAAATGTGTTCTCAAAGAAGCCATAAACAAGCAAGAACAAAGGTAATAGAAAATGAAATGAGTGAATATGTGTCAGGGTTGTTATACTAAAATTGGATTTGTTTTTATTTAGTCTTTCCGATTTTTATTTATTTCTTTCAATTCATTTATTTATTTATTTAATTTTTTTTTCATTCCATAAAACAAGGCTTTACACAGCAAAATAAATAAATCTATACATAATAACTGAAAGGGTTAAGGCTGAAGTATATTTCTTATTATTGCCTTACCCAATGAGCACAATTCCTAAATACACAGAACCAATTTTAATCTAAATACTTTTCACAGTTTGGAGCTGGTGTGAGTGACGAAAAAATGCTGCATTTTTCAGCTGACAGAGGTAATGTATAATCTCATCATCTGATAGTAAACACGGGGTTTACTTTTTGCTACAAGCTGCCTGTTTGTGTTTTGCACTCTACAGGTTTAGGTTCAGGATCCAAGCTGGGAACAGACTATGAAAGAAAGAAGAACAAACTTCAACCGCTGGCTACTGGACTCATGATTGGTAAACACATTTCAAATACGAGTAAATATCCTGGCTTCACCCTAGTCAGGAACATCACTGGTGTTTTTGCAGGAGTGTCAGAGGAAGAGAATAAATTGATCGCTGCGACGAAAAAAGAAAAATACAAAGCGGAATTGTTGAAGCAAATCAATGAAAATAAGAGAAACAAAGTCAGGTAAGTTTTTTTTTTTGTTTTTTTTAAGTGAATTGAACACTGAGGGAAAAGTAAAGAAGGATTGAATACGTGTATCTGCCCTTGTTTGATAGAGAGAAAACACTTGAGGGGACGATTGGTGCCACTGGAGCTACAAAAAAAGATCTACATAAAAAGGTAGAAAATAGCAGTAGGAAGTAATAAATAAAATAGGAAGTAATATATAAAATAGAATTATATATATATATATATATATATATATATATGGATAGAAACACCATTGTTTGTCTCTTCTGTGTGATGCTTAATGCTCTAGCTTCCTGAACAGGAAACGCAAAAGAATCCTTCAAGAAGCTCACAGGAGGACTTCAAAGAACCACTGATGAAGTGTTCTGGGTTGGAAACTGGTGCACCTAGAGATGAGGCCTTGTTGGACCATTCCAGTGAAACCTCCCACAGGAACCTCTCACAGGGGCTGGGAGACATGGCTGTACCCAGGTAGCTCTCAGCTGTTCAATGGCCCCATGGTAAAATGTTAGCTGCACAAAGCTCAGTCTTTTCTTACTCTACAGGGTTGCTGGTTTGGATCCTGTAGTTTGTCCTCTTTGCTACACTCCACTTCATGCATCTCATCCTTTATATGGGACTCTAGCATATGCTCCTCCTCATCCTGATGGGACTCTAGCATATGCTCCTCCTCATCATAATTATGGGACTCCAGCATATGCTCCTCCTCATCATTATGGGACTCTAGCATATGCACCTCCTCCTCATCATTATGGGACTCTAGCATATGCTCCTCCTCCTCATCATTATGGGACTCTAGCATATGCTCCTCCTCCTCATCATTATGGGACTCTAGCATATGCTCCTCCTCCTCATCATTATGGGACTCTAGCATATGCTCCTCCTCCTCATCATTATAATGGGACTCAAGTTCATCCACTTGATCCTCCTGATGGGGCCAGTTATCCTTTGGAGCCAACTTTGCCTGACAATCAAGGTAAATAAAGTATTACAACTATCATCATGAAAACACAGATAAAACTTTAAAATGAGATTTTAAGAATATTTTTAAATGAACTACATAAATTATTTTCACTCACACTCATTGTGATGAGTATTCTGCAGACTTTTGTTACCTTTGTTCTCACCATCTTTGCATTAATTAGGTGATGGCATTCATTAATTGTTACTGGGTGTAAATTAGATAAATTCACATTAAAGCAGTTTATATTCATTTATTAAAATGCTACAAAGGAAATGTGAAATGTAGGTGATATATTATTGAACATCCTTTTTTTTTTTTTTAACAAATATTGCATACCTGTGTTTGTTTAATCAGATGCTCTGTGTAGAGAGACTTCTCAGTGTGGAAGGGCAATTGGCCAAAGATCATCTGCAGCTATTGAGTGAGTGTTCTCTGCATCTTGATGTCATCATACAGTGGTTTTATGACGTGTATCAAAAAGTTACCAATGTAAATCTCTATGTGATCACTTCCAACTTCCAGACTCTGTGCTGAGAATTCCAGGCAGCAGGGAGAAAGCAAACAGAGCCACTGGGAGGCTCTAAGACAGCAGGTGAATTCAGAATACATGCCATCATATAAAAGGCTACATCGTTTTGTAAACAACCTGTCTCACTGTATTACAGATCAATGAGAGAGAAAAGCTCAAAAAAATGAAGAAAATAGAGGAGGAGCGTTATAATGCTAAAATAGAAGCTGAGAGGATGGCCTACAATCCCTGGGGAAGGGGTGGAGGAGGTGCACCGGTCACAGACGAACAAGGCAACCTCCATAGTAAGTTGATGAGCTAAAGGTAGATGTGAAAAATAATCACTAGCCAGTTTCGTTTTGGAGATTAAGACCTTTCTTTGCCTTTAGGTGACTTGAGACAAATGCACAAAGTGAACAAGGAACGGAGCTTGTTTCCTCGGTGTCCCAGAGCCGGAGCTCACGTTCCTGTTTCCCGTCCTCTGTCAGGTAGTATTTTCTTTTGAATTTTCCAATTACACTTTGCATTGGCAATGTTTGTTTATATCTTTTATCTTTTGGGATTTGCAGCTCTCACTGGTGAGCGTTGCTCAGAACAAGTGAACAAGCACAACCAAGAACTGAAGCAGCAAGTAAGCATGCAAACAGTCTCGACAAATATTCAAACCTAACCTGGTTTCATCTACTCAGACTGACTGGAGATTTAATTCTTGTTATGTTCTTTTTAGATAGAGGAACGCCGTAGAAGGAAGGCTGAGGAGAAAGAGCGTGAGATGAGGGAGGAGGAAGAGCTGGATAAAAAGATAGAGAAGGAGAGGGCTCTGCTTCACAAGATGTACGAGGAAGAACAAAAGCAGCTCAAGATGAAGGTCCTTAAAAAAGGAACTTAATAAATACATTTTTAGCACAACTGTGGTTTATCATACAGATGTCTTTTGACATTTATTGTTCTTTCCAGTCATCCAACGCTGTAAAAACATTTCAGACACAAACATTCAGCAAAAGGTGTCTTTTATCAGACAGATTCCAAAATATGTTCATCAAGCTAGATTCAGTCATTAAATGGGTCCAAAAAGCAAACTTGAAACAACAATGTATTAAAGGGGACATATCATGCTAAATCCACTTTTTTAGCCCTTAAATGCATTTTGTTGTATATTTAGAGTGCTTAGAAGTACAGAAAAAATCAAATTAGTCTCTTCAGGTGCTCCGTAGATATCTTTATATTCTGTTTTGCTCATATTTTTCAATCTGTTTCGATTTTTCTATTCTCTATTACGTTTTTTGAACTATTACATCACAGTATTTGCAGTGGAACTGCCAAATTAGTCCATCAACTCCAGGTCCAACACTTTGAGCAATCCGCCATTTTTATTTCTCGCTTTAATTTTGTAGTCCAAGCTCAAGGATGCCGAAGTTACGAGAGGATAAGTCAAAATGTTGGGTTGTTGGATGTAGTAACCCACACGCTTCATTACACCGTCTCCCAGCATCAGAACCTTTTCAAAGTGCCTGGTTGAGTTTTATTTTTCACAGAAATGTACCCACATCTGTGGGTAAGGTCATTTTTGTGTGCGCGAAGCACTTCAAGGATGACTGCTTCTGCAACCTCCGCCAGTATAAAGAAGGATTTGCCGAAAGACTTTGTCTGATTGAGGGTTCAATTCCTTCTATCTTTGGAGATGATGAACAGAGCACTTCGGTAAGCTGTAAATAACGCTCAAAAGTGTGACGATAAGACGTCTCTGTCATTGTTTTGTTAGCATTAGCAGTTGCACCGTCTTCAGACTTCATATGTTAGCGCTGTGTGTTCGTTTTAGATCCTTCATGATATGGCCTACGTGATTTAATATAAGTCTAAAGTTTTCATTAGTCATTTCATTTTGCCGTTTTTGTCTTTGAAAAGACTGTGTTAAAATGCATTTCGTGACGTTAGCTTGGCGCTAGCGTTAGCTCGGTGCTTGTGTTAGCTCACTTGTTAGGGTTCTGCAGGTTCATCATCTTCATTTTCATCTCGCTCCGCTGGGTCCAACTCTGGCTCAAACATGTAAGGCTGGATGGACAAGTCTTCTGTTGTTGACATTTTGTAAATAAACTCTAAATAAAAAGTTTATGCGCCACTACATAGCCGTATCTCTTCTATCAAACTACAAAAATGGCCGAGCAGGGTGGAGTTGAACCGAGTGTCACCTAAAAAGGGGGCGGGGTATGGAGTGTCTCATTTGCATTTAAAGAGACCGCACCAAAACGAGTTGCTCTCAGAAGCACATCAGAAAAGGGGTAGAAAAGGGGTGGAGCTATAATAATGAGGAATTCAGACCCAAGCATTGCAGTTCCGCTTTATATAGACCACAACTGTATGATTTATATGTAAAAAGGAAGGATTTAAAACCATAATATGTCCCCTTTAATTGTTCACACACAGCACTTTTAACAAATAATGGCAACAAATATGAAGAAGTGAAACGTGTTACGTGTACTCTCACAAACTATACAGAATAGGTATGTTTTTGGCCATATTGTTTCCCTCTGCTGCAATATTGGCATTTTTTTGCATCTGAATCAGCACACCGCAGCCTCGCCATCCTTTGCATCCACAAGATACTGGCGGCCCCGCCCCCGACAAATTTTCAGGATCCTCTTGATAGGACGGTCTGGTCTTTTGTCCACCGATCCAGGTGGGATGGCGGGGGGGCTTGTGTGGAATGTTGGGTGAATACTGAGACTGTCAGAGACGGGGTTAATTAGTCTTGTTACTGGGAAAGGACTCAGTGTGGTTCATCCTTGCCATCTGTCAATTTGACTGCGGATGGAAGCCTGAGGATAGAATGACAGCTGCCCTCACTAAGGCACAAAACTCCTTCCAGAATCGGGAGGAGAATTGGGGCCCCCCACCCCAGCCCACGAACCGGCAACAATCCAGCAGGACTGCACAGCCCCAGATGGCGCAAGAACAGCAGCCCAGGCCCCGCCCCCCACCAGACAGTGCAAGCCATGGGGCAATGCCTCCCCCCGGCGCAAGAGAGACCGGCGGGAGAGAGGCACCCCAATGGCACACAACCAATGCGGAGCAGCAGCCCCCAGCCAAAGGCGCAGAACCCACCCACCCTCCAGTCTGCAGATAGCAGGACAGACCTACCAAGCCGCCAATACCGACCTCAACCACCGGAACAGCTAGAGCTGTCCCCCAGCAAAGAGCACCATCCCGGAGCGCCAAACTACCCTGCCCCAACCCCCGCGTAAACGCCAGCCCCCATACCGGCGCGGCAGGCCGCCCCACATGCCGTGAGGCGTGCCCTCAAGGCAACCAGCAGACAAGCAAAGCGCCAAGCCCCACCCGTAGGGAAGGGGCACCCCCGCGCCCCACCAGGCCGGCACCGCTCGGATAAACCCCGCAAAGAGAGCCCCCTGCAACACCACTCCACGCCCACCAGAGACCCACCACCCCGCCATGCCCGACAGCACCCCCCCAATCTCTACAGCGCGGCCCAGCCATCAACAGAGGGATCGGGCCCCCACCCGACAGGCCCACATGTGTGAAGTTACCCACCACCCTGTTATGGTGCCTCTCCATTCCCCAATGGCATATATGTGTATGTGGTCCAATAGCTCCGGAGGGTGGAAATGGTGGTCCCACCCTACGGGGGGTGGTGTGTTGAGGTGCAATTAAAATTGGAGGGATTAGTAGTGCCGCCCCCTTTTTAGTAGCACAGGCCCCACACACATACACCCAGCACGACCCAGGGGAGGCCCCAGCACGGGCGAGGCCCCACAGATCACCCTTCCCTCCCCCCGAAGCTACACAAGCCGGCCCCTGAGGTCCCTCAAGTGAGCCCCCAGGAGGGGGGCGACCCGGCCCACCGTGCCAGCGGTACCCTCAGCAAAGGCGAGCCCCAGGGAACCAGGGAATTTAGCACTTTTTTAGATCATTTAACAGCTTTTTCAGTCACAATAAGAAATTGTGCTGCTTTTAGTTGCTTTAAAAACAGGAAAAGTTAAAGATGTCGATGTAAACCTCTTATCTACCTATAAAAGCAAGGTGTGTGTGTGTGTGTGTGTGTGTGTGTGTGTGTGTGTGTGTGTGTGTGTGTGTGTGGAGCACATATCTCCCCGACACAGGGCGAGTTCGACCTGAAACTTAGTCAATGGGTTCCAAATACCCCAAGTGTGTGTATCTGTTATTTTGGAGTAATTTGGTCATTTCAAAATGTTTATTTTAACTTTATTTCACCTCTGAACGGCCCCGAAATGAACCCTTATTTAGCTTTTCACCTCAGGGCGTGAGGGGGCGCTAGCGCACCATCTATATCTATTTCACTACACAGTTCCTCACCCGAGCAAGAGTCACGTGTCCTGCCAGAGCCAATCGCTGCGCACACAGCCAAGCAGACACCGACTGTAAACACACGAGCGACAGAGAAGAAGATAATTTAGACCGAAACACGGAGCTCTCTGAATAGATCATTTGAAACCATCAGCCACTGGTGAGTCTTTTGCAGACACGTTTCTCAACCCGTTCAATTCTCCATCTGGAAAAATGTGGATTCTCTGTGGTGCCGTGCATGGAAGCTAAGCTCTGACCACTCGGTTCAAAGGTAAAAAACGATTTTTGTTTTTTAAAATAAGAGCCGAATTGTAGATAATACTTTAATTTACTTACTCACTCATGTAGTTTGGAGCTTTACGTTTTGTTTTGCGCAGTTTTGTTGTTTTTCTGATTGGCGCTACAATCAAAAATTATACTAAATGAGTAAAATAAAACAAACAACTAAACAATATTTATACAAAAACTGCAAAAGGGCCATTTCTGTACACATTTTTCTCTAAAGCCATACTGATGGTCATACAAAATATTATTTTCCGTCGTGTTTAGATATTCTTTAATTTTTCAAGTACTTTAGAAAACAAGGGTAAGACATAAATTGGTCTGTAGTTGTTAAACAAACTGGAATCACCAGATTTGTACATAGGAGTTACTTTGGCTAATTGAAGATCTCCAGGAACAACAGCTGTTTTGAGTGACAAAGAGAGAACATGAGTCAAGGGCTCAAGAATAGAGGAGCCCTTGTCTTTATAAGACAAGCTCTAATTTAATCGTGTCCTGGTGCTGCGTCCCTCATCTTTAATATTATCTGAAGTACCTCATTTGGAGTTGGAGGATCAAATGCATTTAAACAAGAATAAATTTTAACACATTTTAGTAAAGTAGGTTTTCCTGTTAATACAATATTTTTTGCAAGTGAAGGACCAATATTTACAAAAAAAATTGTTAAAACCATTTGCTATGTCTATGGGATTATTATAATCTCTGATGCCATCAGAAAACTGTGGTGTATACTTCTAGTTGTTTGTTTTTTGTTTAATAATTCATTTATGACATTCCATGTTTTTACTTGAATTTACCAGTTTTTCAGAAATATATTTTCTCTTGGCAACATTGAGAATTTTAATGAATTCATTTTTATATTTTAAAATCCCCAAGGAGGATCCAAGTCTTATTTTTAACATTTATCATCTCCAGTGTAGAGGACAACGCCTCATTAAAAATACCAATATCATTTTCAGGAGGCCGATAAATGCAACCACCAATGATTAAGGTTTGACCCCCAAAACTGCTGCATTTTGGAATTTCTGTAAATGATGTTTCTACCTCAGTTTCAACAAAATGAATACTCAGATCCTCTCTTTCAAAATATTCTAAATCTTCATGTATAAAAACAGAAACTCCACCACCCTTTTTGTGTTTTCTACAGACATGTACTGCATTATATTGGGGTACAGAGTAAAATTGTTCACTATCCTCATTAAGCCATGTTTCAGTCAGAGCAAACACAGATAATTTATGTTCTAAAGTTGATAAGAACTGCATTAATGCGTCAAAATTCTTTGGTAAGCTACGGACATTTAAATGAAAGCTAGAAAAGACATTTTGATTTGATTTACTTTTGAGCAATGAATTAAAGTCAATTTCATTATAATAATTGCATTTATTATTTGGCCTTAAATTGAAACTATTTTTATCTGGATCAATCAGATCATTATATGATCTGTCCTTGTCGTCAATATCATATGGATTAAAGACTAAGTCACTAACAGAGAAACTTTGTGAAAGTGACATGAAGAGTTAGAAACAATCAAACAACAGTAAATACGTTTAGAATGGAAGGCATTTACACTGGATTTAGGAGGATGTACAACCAGTAGGTCATACTTCAGGAAGGCCATGTTCCCTTTTCTCCTCTCTTCTCTAAGTTGTGAAAGCAGTTCTTTGTGTTTCATGTGAACTTTGTCAGAGAAGTCCTCGTTGATAAAGATGTTTGTGCCTTTCAGGGACTTTGCTCTCTTCAGTATTTCTTGTTTGTCCTTATATTGAAGAAGTTCAATCAGAATAGATCTTGGTCATCCGCTAGGGTCATGTTTCCCAATCCGATGTCCTCTTTCAAATTCAATGTGCTTTGGGTCTATTTTAAGATGCTCCAAAAACAGTTTCTTCATCTTAGACTCTGTTTCACTCCATATTTCCATCTTTAAATGAGGAACTCCATCAATCACAATGTTTTTTTTTCTTGTGATGTTATCCATATAATCCAGTTTAGCTGTTAAGGTGTTTAAAGAAGCTTGATAATCACCAAGACTTTCTGAAATGACTAAGTTTTTCAGCTCTCTTGTCTGATTTATCTTTCATATCATCCAGATCAGCTTGAGAAAACTGGAGGCTTGATTTTAGGTCGTGAATGTCTTTAGTCACACTTTGGACATCTTTGAATAAATTATCCATGCGAGTAAACATGGAGTCCACAATCACTTGAACACATGATCTGAAGCTCTTCCTTTGCTGATCAAGAAATTCTTTATAAAATGTCTTGTTGTTCAAGTAGCTCATGAACCATAGACAATGTAACAGAGTCGTTGATGATGTTTGAAATATTGCAGAAGATTCAGGCTAGCTCACAAGGAGCTGGAGCAGGCCTTGTTTTCAAATCTGTGTTTGGCTGGATCCTGGACCTGGTGGATGAGCCTCAGTGCTGCTGCTGCTGCTGCTGCTTGTCATTTTTTGTAGTTCATTGTGGTTTTTTGTTTTTACTTTTTGAGCTTTTGTAGATTTTGTTGGTTTTTAAATGCAGTTCACATTCAACCTGTAAAAACATATGTATATATAATTTAGATTATAGACAACCATTTAGAATAAAAGCATTTTTAATTCCTGATTTTAATTATTTATTTCATTTTTGAATGTTCTTTCGGTTTATTTATAACATCAAACTGATGGAAACGTCATTGATGTGTTTTTTTGTCCTGATTGCACGTTTCACTTGTTTGCTTTTTAACCGTCGGCTTTATTATTATTTTATTCTTAATAAAGTTATTCTAGTGACGGATGATAAAAACTAGCTTTAGCTACAAACACTATGATACTTGCATGTTTTCAGCTGTGTTTGTTCATTGTATCTGTCACTAATAATGAATAACCTTAAATCAATCAATAAATCAATATATTGGATGGTTTCACAGAGTGCTGCTATCTGCTGCCCTCTGGTGGCTGTAGTGATCACAGCAGAATATGAAGCTCAGATACTTTCACGTTTGATTTCTGTCACAAATTTTTCTTTTACAACATTCATGTTTTCATAAAGTCTAACAATGTGTGAAAAGTGTGTTTTTGTGTATTTATTGTTGTTGAATTAAAGAGAAACATTCAGGTGTGAAAGATAAACTTTGTTCCTTCACAATAAAAGACTCAAAAATGGGTCTCACTCTTTAAATCCTCCTGGTCAGAATCAGAATCAGAATCAACTTTATTGACCAAGAGTGTATGAATACACACGAGGAATTTGTCTTGGTGACCTGTGCTCTCTCAGATAGTGTAACATTAAATAATAACAATCAACTAGAATAAAGAAAAATAAATAAAAAAAGAAGTATAAACATAAATATAAGAGTAGTTAGACTAATATGTGCAAATTAAATAAAATAACAAGATAATAATAATAATAACAAAATAAAATAAAAATACAATAATAATAATAAGATAATAGTGCAGTAGTGCATTGATGAGTAGTGCAGGTGAACATTTAAATGAAAATATTATGTCCATGAACATTCACAGTGACAGGTTGATCCAGGGTTGTTATGTTTAGTTCCATGGTTATTTCACAGAAACTAAACATAACACAGTCCCAGTTCTGGTCCTGAACCTGGTCTTAATGTTGGTCCTGACATTAGTTCTGGTTCAATTCTAAACCTGATCTAGTTCTAGTCCTCGTCCAGACATAGTTCTGTTCTGGTTCTAGTTTGAATCCTGATCCTGGTTCAGATCCTGATCGTTCATATTCTTTGTCTACATTTATTCCTGATCCTGATCCTGATCCTAGTTCAGGTACGAATTTTAATCCTGGTGCTAATCTTGGTTCTGGTATTAGTTCTGGTCTATGTTCTCATTTTAATCCTAATCCTGGTCCTAGTTTTGGTTCTGATCTTTGTCCACTTTTTATTTCTGATCCTAATCTTGGTCCTGATCCTGGTACAGGTTTTAATCCTGGTCCAGGTCTGAGTCTCTGTTGACCAGGGTTGGGATCAATTATAATTGATAATTAATTGCAATTATGGCATAATTATAATCGCATTTGTAATTTTGAAAATCTGTTGCGTTGTAATAGTAATTAAATTGTAATTGAGCTCAGATAATTAACAATGTAATTGTAATTGGCATGAAAGTTTTATAAAAATTGTCAATTATAATTTAACATTAAACTCATGTTACAGTTCTACACATATGTAGTTTATAATCATTAAAATATGTTTCATATCAAACTTTCTCACATTTAAAAATATATTTTGAATATATATAAATCTATGGGTATAGTGACACACCATTAACATTAATACCAATATCTTTATTGATTATGAATCCGAACAAGGTAATCAATAGATGAGAAACTAATTAGATTATAAATAATATTTATTAGTGCATTTTACAGCTGATTTAAGACATGGGTCACACTGACCCGTTAGCATTAGAGATGCTAACAAAAAGCTAACACAAGAGAAAGGTTACATTTAATAAGGTTATTTTTTAAAGGATTAGGTGATTAATTGTAATTCAACTTTGGTCATTGAGAATGTAATTGTAATTGACTTTTTTCTTTGTTTGTTTTTTTATACAAATTTTATTGACAAATTGCAAGTTTACAAATCAGTAAAACAACATCAGAGGAACAAAGAACAAAGTCAGGGAAAACATCAAAGTAAGAATGAAACAGCATCACAGTGTGTGTCACATGGAGATACAGAAACAGTTGTTCATTTAGAAACAGTTCTTATTAATATAATATCTAAACTCCATTAATAAAAGAACATTTTCAGTTCATGAATGAGGAATTTTGCCAATAATATTATTGGTTATTAAAGCTAAAAATAACATATTTTGGTGTTATTTCTATCATGTTTTTGGTTGTGTTGTAAACATAATCCTTAACCATATTCCAGAATAATAACGTTTATAAATTGGCAGAAGTAAAATAAATGTAAAACCATTTCATTTTAACAAAATGTGCATTTATCACTATTATCGGTATATTTGGAAAGTAACATGTTCCAAAGATGAATGTTATGTAATATTTTAAATTCACATTTGAAATTAACTGTAATTAGAAAAATAGTTAATGTCAATGTCATTGTAATTGAGTTGTAATTGAACATAGATAAATGAAGACATAATTGTAATTTTATCTTTTTATTTGACATCCTCAGGTGAGTTGGTAACTGATCTCCTCTGTGACGTCACTGTGGAACCTGATCCTGGCCCCGCCCCCTCCTCCTCTTCCTCCTCCAGTTCAGGGTCTGAGGGTGAAACATGGCGCTGGACTTCCGGACCTGAACGGGACCAGGACATGGAGAAGCACCGGTACCGGAGGATCCAGGTGAGAACACACCTGGACCTGAACCTGAAAGTTTGAACCTTCTACCTACGTCACTGATGTTTACATTCAAAGACATTTGTTCAGCTTTAAATGATGAAAAATGGG
Source organism: Gouania willdenowi (assembly GCF_900634775.1). Lineage (NCBI taxonomy): Eukaryota > Metazoa > Chordata > Actinopteri > Blenniiformes > Gobiesocidae > Gouania > Gouania willdenowi. Next base: position 80,864 of record NW_021145214.1, on the reverse strand, counting down.
TTTTTTAATAAGAAAAAGTTGATCAACATTTCCAACATTTTTGATGCTTGTTAAACTAATAGACTGACCTAACACAGACGTGTACAGCACGTGTTCTTAATCTCAGGGTCAGGACCCCGTTTAAGGTCGCTCGACACAAGCAGGGGGTCCCCAGATGTCTTAAAAAAACGAAGAATATTTCTGAACAATTTCAGCCCATTTTTGCTTATTTTTACCTTTTTCTGCAACTCCACCATATTTTAACCTATTTTCATCACTTTTTCTTGCCATATTTTTCATCCTTTTAATGTATTTTTGCTACATTTCTCCCATTTCTGACACTTCTACATCATATTTTCTTTTCTGCACATTTTTTCTACTTTCCAGACATATTCAGCACTTATAAATCCTTTCAACCACTTTTACACCTAATGTCACATATGTTGACCTATTATTGTCACTTTTAACCTCTTTTCATCATTTTTTTTTTTGCCACTTTTAAGGAAATATTGACACTATGAACTCTGTACATTTTCTAGTCCGTCTTTGCCCATTTTAATTTGTAACTTTTAATCAATTTCCAAAATATACAAAATGACTTGAAAAAACAGGGATAACGAGCACTGAGCACGTCTTCAATAATAGTGCGTGTGTGCGTGTGCGTGTGCGTGCGTGCGTGCGTGTGTGCGTGTGTGTGTTTGTGTGTGTGTGTCCTGTTCACTCTTGTTGTTCTTTGTCTTGTCACACATGGTCCAGAGTGGTGTTCCATAAAGCGGGTTATGTTCAAACTCTGAGTATGTTACCATGGCAACATTGTCCATGAACTAAACCTGGTAGCTGACAGGTTTTATCAAATAAACCCTGGGTTTCTACCTGGCTCCGCCCACCTGAGCATCATTTCTGAACACTTTAATGAACCTTAACACTTTTCTCTGAAACACATTAGTAACATCACACACCACAGACGTGTTCACATCATTACTAATGTTGTTTGCTTTACGTTTTTTTAGTTTGTTTTTTCTGTCCAAACGGTAGTTTTCTTTCTAACATTGTGGATACAGATCATTAAGTGAAAGACACTGAGAGGTTGATCTGCATGAAAACATCTACTGACGTCTGTAGTAAAGTTCAGTGAATTGTGACGCTGCTCTTGGAAGCGATGGGTCACGGGTTCACGTCCCGCTTCAGGGTTTTTTTACGACATTTTTTAGGACATTGAGATGACTCTGGTGACACAATTACATTAAAATCAATATAAATGACGTGATATGAAGCGGCAGTCACTGTGTTTATATCCAGTGTAACAGGAGGGCTCTCCTATGCTGCTGACACGTCTCCTCAGACACATTTTATTCATATTATTCACCGCTCGTCACGTCACTGAAGTGATGAAGCGACCAAAAAGTGACTAATTACAGGTGATTTAAGCCACTATAGTCACTGAAGACTGAATGCACCTTTAGAACAGGCTCATATTCCTCAAACACCGGCTTATTTCACCATCAGGGTGAATAAATCACTCTCTGTGGGCGCCGCAAACGGCTGCTCCGGTGTGTTGATGTGTCTTCTTTCACTGCAACTACCAAGTCAAATTCCTCGTATTGTTCTAAACTGTACCTGGTCAATAAAGCTGATTCTGATTCTCTTCCGGGTGGTTGCCATGGCAGCTCGACTCATCTATGATCCATTGATGATGGCTTTTTATCGCGTGTGCACGTAAGTAACCCCAGGTTTACATACTCAGGGTTGATTGACCCACTTCATACCAGCTGTAATGGAATCAGATACCCAGAGTTTACCATCGCGGGGTATGTTGCCCCAGAGTTTATGGATAGACTCAGTTTGTTAACCCTCCTTTATGGAACACACCTCTGGAGAGCTCCTGTCCTGCATGTCTCAGGTGTTTCACTGAATCTAACCAAGTGTGATAACGAGCTGTGTTTTCCAGTGAACAAACATGTGATTGTATCTGACCTGAGGGTCACATGATCAACATTTAGAATAATGACCAATCAGAGCATTGACAGGAAACAACAAAAGATGAGTTTCCTAATGTTTTCCCTTTGTGTGTTTTGTGATGTTGTTTTGTGTATTTGAAGTCATTTTGTTGCTTTTTTCAATATTTCTGTGTATATTTGTAGCCGTCTTGTGAGTTTTTTGAGTATTTTTTTTGTATTTTTGTCATCCTTTTGTGTATTTTTAATAGTTTGTTTTGTGTATTTTTTTGTCATGTTTTTAAGACATTTGATGTATTTTATGTGTCATCACTGTGGGATGTTGATCATGGTTCCTGGGAACCTGCAGTTGGCATCCCTCTGTGATTAACAAAGTATACATTAGTTAATATTGCCATCTTTTTGTGAATTTTTACTGTTTTGTGTACTTTTCTGTCATTTTGTGTAACTCCTTTTTCATTTTGTATATTTTTTCTGTGTATTTGCAGTTTTCTGCTTAATTTTGTGTCTTTTTGTTGTGTTTTTACTCTTTTTTGTGTACTTTTCTGTCATTTTCTGTTGTTTTTTTTTAAAGGTCTTTTGTTTTTGTTGTTATTTTGTTTGTTTTTCATTTATTTATGTGAATATTTTTAACAGTGCTTTTGGAATATTTTTCTTGTCCCTTTGTGTATTTTTAGTGTTTTGTGTACTTTTCTGTCATTTTGTGTGTTTTTGGTGGCTTTTTGTCTATCTCCTTTTTCATTTTGTGTTTTTGTTGTAGTTTAATGTGTCATTTTGTGTATTTTTCTCACCCTTTGTTGTTGTTTTCTCTGTTTTTCTTATATTTCTGTGTGTATGTGTAACTGTGAGTAGTTTTGTGTGTTTTTCTGTGGTTTTGTGTACTTATTGGATGGCTGCAGTGACCCCTGGGCCTCTTGATCTAAAACATGCAGGACAGAGGCTCTCTAGGGCTGAATAGGAGGAGTGTAACTCATACACATTGTGTAACAACGTAACACTCTGAGCACTAATGGTCACATGACACCAGAACAGGATCAATGTTTGACTTTAATCTGTGTTTTTCTTCTTGTTTTCTGACAGTTCTCCCTGATTGGTTCTCGCTCTACCAGCACAAATGATCCTCCATCTTCTTCCTCCTCCATCATCCCTCCTTCCTCCTCCTCCTCCTCCTCCATCATGTCTCCATCCTCTGAGGTGAAGGTGTTAGATCAGCCCCCCCTCAGAGTTCTTCCTCTCTGAGTAGATCACAGTTTGTGGAGCGTGTGCGTCGCAGTAACCAGGCGTGCCAGCAGGGGGACTTTTCATTGGCTATCCAGCTCTACAGTGAGCCTGACCTTTGACCCCCACAACGACGTCCTGTACAGCAACCGCTCAGCAGCTTACATCAGAGTGGGCCGCTATAGCCCCGCCCTCAACGACGCCATCAAAGCTTGACTCATCAACCCCAAGTGGCCCAAGGTAGGAGCTAACCCCCCCCCATTTATTTTATAGATCTGAGTCACTGAATTGATCTGATTCATGAGAGTCATTTGAATTCCCACCATGGCCAGTGTTCTTACACTTTTATTATTTAATTTGATTTGATTTGATTTAATTTAACGAGTACAGTGCCCGTCGGAAGTATGCATTCATGTGGGAGCATAAGGGGTATAATTGCGTATTTTTGTATCTTTCTGTTGTGTTTTTGTGCATTTTTTGTATAATAATAGTTTTTTGTTGCCATTGCATTGTGATTCTGGAATCTTTTTGTGTATTTTTGTATCTTTTTTAGTGTAGTTTTGTGCATTTCTGTTATTTTGTGTATTTTTGTATAAATATTTTGTTTTGTGTATTTTGAGTCATTTTCATATGTTTGTTGTTGTTTGGTGTATTTTTCTGTAATGTATGTATTTTGGAGTCATTTTGTGTGTTTTTGGAGCCTTTTTGTATATTTTTATGCATTTCTGTTGTCATTTTGTATAAATATTGTTTAGTTTTTAGTTTTATTTTACTCATTTAGTATATTTTTATTATAAATACTGTGTGTGTGTGTGTGTGTGTGTGTGTGTGTGTGTGTGTGTGTGTGTGTGTGTGTGTGCGCCAGCCATCTCCTCTGTGCGTTATCTATCACACATGCGTGCGCGCTTCTTGCACAATAACCATCGCAGGTTGTTAAGAGAGACACGGTAACTACGGTAGCCAGTTAAGTCAACTATTCATCAGCATGTATGTCTATGCTGTACAACCCCTCGACTAACAGAGAAAGTTTGTCACACCAGTGCCACCACTGGATAAGTTTGTGTAGAGCCCTGATAATAATAAATATGTTGATAGGGATATAATATTAATAGTGAAAGTAGTAATAGTAATAAAAGTAATGTTGTAATGATATTAATGGTAATAAGTGCAATAACAAAATAATAATGTACTAAAAACAAAACTAATAATAAACAATATTAAATAATTATAAGGTAATATAATGATAATATAGCAATGCTAATAATACAATGAGAACACCAGTAACTATAATACAATAAAAACAATAACAACATAAAATAATAAGGTAATAGCAATAATAATAATAATACAATGATTATAAGATAAAAGAATACTACAAAAGAAGAATAATATAAGAATAGCAATAACAATAATATAATACTGTGCGTGCGTGTGTGTGTGTGTGTGTGTGTTAGCTATGATAAGATCAGTGTGGAGATGGAACAATGTGGCTGTAGTTACATTAGGCCCAATTGGAATATTGATCCAGAGGGTACCTCAAAGTTTGGATGAGTCCGTAGTGGTCCTTCTCTGTGACAGACTGGTTGTGGAAGAAAAGTCTGATGCCACAAGACGCGGTTCTGGACCAATGGGTGTCCACAGGGTCCATTCCTGGGCCTGGTCAGCTTCAGTGGTTTGGCTCACAGGCATTTGTCCTTATTCAGAATCAGCACAGTTTTCCCTGCTTCTGGTTTGTGTTATCTTCACCACAGTTATTACTTATTGAGCCTCTCTTTGTTCAGCCTGAGGCCATATATCGTCTATATAAATGTTATATATAATGTGTCCCACTGTGTGTAAAGCACTACAAATACTTTTTCATAATACTTTAGTACTTTCTTTAATAGAAAACACACAACATGACACTAAAAACACACAAACCATTACAAAATGTGTTGTTATTTTGTTTATTTTTGCTGCATGATTTCAGTTTTTTATGTATTTTTGTAACTGTTTTGTGTTTTAATTTTATTCATTCCTTCATAAAATCTGACTAGTTACCTAGGTATGTTCTGTGGGGAGTTTGCATGTTCTCCTCATGCTTATGTAGACAGATTTTCCTCCAACTGCCCAAAAACATGTACGTCAGATGATGTTGCCCTTCTCTCTGCAGCATTAATTCTTTCAAAATAAAAGCACAAGATTATTTCTTCTGCCTGGGACAAATAAATGTCTGCCAACAAATATAAACAGATCTGTGACACACTTTTGGGTCTCGACCCAATCACAACACTAAAAAAATGTGTTTGTCATTTTTATCGTGTAAATATTGAATTGAGTTGTTTTATTTGTTTAAATTGAACCCTTTTTTTAACTGAAAACCATCGCTGACGGTGCACTTTGTGTGTGTTCCAGGCAGCGTCCAGCGCTCTGAGCAGCCTGGGCCACGTGTACACAGCCATCAGTGACTACCCCAACGCTCTAGCTAGTCATAAACAGTGTGTGATGTTAGCCAAACAAACACAATCACTGCTAACTGAGGCTCGACAGCTGGGAAACATGGGCTCAGTTTATACTGCGTTAGGAGACTTTACCAACACTGTTCACTGTCATCAGCAGCACCTGGACATCGCTAAGGTACGCCATGGAAACAGTCACAGTAAAGCAGTGGTTCTCAACCTTTGGGTCACGAGACACTGGGAGGGGGTCGTCAGATAGCTTTAAAAAACTAAGAATATTTTTGAACAATTTCAGCCCATTTTTGCTTATTTTTACTTTTTTTTTTTACAACTCCACCAAATTCACCATATTTTAACCTATTTTCATCACTTTTTCTTGCCATATTTTTGCTCCTTTTAATGTATTTTTGCTACATTACTCCCATTTCTGACACTTCTACATCACATTTCAATGACTTTTCTACAAATTTTTTCCACTTTCCAGACATGTTCATCACTTATAAACCCTTTCTACCACTTTTACACCTAATGTCACATATGTTGTCCCATTATTGCCACTTTTAACCTCTTTTCACCATATTTCGTGATTATTTTTGCCAATTTAACCACATTCACCATTTGTCATGCCCAATGTTTGCCAGTTTAAACTAAATGTTCCAATATTGATATTTGAACCCTTGTTTTCCACTTTTTCTCTCTGTTTTTGCAACTTTTAACCAATTTCTGTGGTTTTTAAATTCCCATTTCACCACATTTTCCACCATTTTTGGTCACTTTGAACCCATTTTATTAGTGATTAAAACCAGGATTTCCATCTTTAAGATGACTATAATAATAATAAACGTTCCTAGATAACAATGGATATTATTCAGATGAATAAATAAATGTGGTTATCACAGATTCATAGAACAATAGACCATCATTTTGCTGACTTTATGGATGGACCCCAAAAATCTCTCCCCTTTATTCCCCCTTATAGATGGCCCTGTCTCCACATGACTGTTTTTCAATGTTCATGTCTGTGTTCAACCACCTTCAGCTACAGTGGGGGTCCCCGCCCTCTGGAACCTTTATTTTGGGGGTGGTGGCCTAATAAAGGTTGAGAACCACTGGTATAGAGAACAGTTCTGTGACGTTTATCATTACTCAGCATTATAGATTGATGTGTGTTGCGTCTGCAGACATTAAAGGAGCGTTCCACTCACAGAGGGACTATGAAAAGGCCGTGTCGTACCACAGTAAGGTTCTAGAGCTGGGCCAGGAGCTGTCGGACAGAACTATCCAGATGAGGGCGTATGCTCGGCTGGGACACGCCACACGCTGCGTGCAGGTCAGCCTTTCAGCTCATTAAGAGAGATCTGAACCAATAATGAACGTGTAACGTAATGACTGGCCTGTGCAGGACCTGGAGGGGGCTGGGCGGGACCACCAGAACCAGCTGCAGACGGCCCAGGAGCTCCAGGACCACGCTGCACAGTGACGAGCCTCTTCCAATCTGGGTAGGATTCACTTTATACATGAGACAGGTTTATTCTTCTTCCATCAGTGATAAGAGCCTCTGCCTTTTTAAAAAAAAAATGTTTATTATATATTCACAAGATATTATTCAAAAAAGAAGACAAAAACAATCTTGCTGGCATTACTATGTGGATATCAAAGAAACTTCAAAGCAAACATCAAAGTGATCAGCAGACACCTCTGACGTAGACTGGCAGATGTCACTCGAGTCGAAACATGTCAGGAGACGAAGTAGAGAAGTAGTAGACCACAGGGTTGAGAATGCTGTTGAAGTATGTGAAACACTCCGAGGTGTAGAAGGCCACGTTGGCCTTTTCAAAGCAAGAGCACTCGCCGTACCAAACCTTGAGGATCCACACGGAGAGGCGGGACATGGTGTTGGGCAGAAAACAGGTGATGAAGATCAGCGCCACGGCCAGGACAAACTGCACGGCGCGTTAGATCTTCCCTCTCCTCTCCATGGCTCTTCTCCTCAGCTGCCACGCGATCCTGACACTGCAGAAAGCCACGATGGAGGTGGGCAGAAAGAACTGGATGACGTAGAAGGCGTTGTGCAGATGTTGAAGCTCTCACACTGCATACGGTTGTTGGATTCAAAGAAGTGCTCATCGGCCAGAAGATGTCCAGTGGCCAGAAAGATCAAGACCCAGAGGCCGAGAGAAACCCAGAGGGCGTAGCTCAGAGACATCCTGTTGATCCGGCTCAGAGGTGCACGATCCTCAAGTATCGATCCATAGCCACTGCAGTAAGGAAGAAGATCCCTGCTGCTCGGTTTGCAGCCAGCAGGAAGAGGTAACTGTAAATGTTATCAGAGCAGGAAGGACCAGGCCATTATAAAACTATTATACAAGGGATTAACACGTTGATGATGATGATGATGATGGAGAATCAAAAACCAAGCAACCAGAGGCTGTTTCAGGTGAATCAAACATGTAAATATACCAGGAAAACAATATAAGTGTCAATGATTATTGTAAGATATGTTATAGTCTGTGTGGTTTTTATTACTTTATTAGTTATAGTTAAATGATTAAACGATAGTTAGAATATGAAATTATCCATGATTAACTGTGTGTGTGTGTGTGTGTGTGTGTGTGTGTGTGTGTGTTTGCAAAACATATCCATTGTCCACCATAGCTGGTTTAAACTAGTTTGGGCCAGTGTGGGGGTATGTGACCCACTGCATGGACATATGAGCTGTTTCTCCCCCAAAGTTTTTGTGTTACCATATATGGTATTAATCCTGCACCCAGAGCGTTGTTGCACAGCCCTCTGGGTGTGGTCTATGTTTTCTATAATAAATACCTAGTTCTGAGGCATCACCGTCAGAGCAATCCAACTTATATCGGACTTTTGTGTCTCTTTTTGTTGGGTTTTTCTCCGAGCTGCAGCTCGCACCTCTCTGCCTCTGGTCGCCTTTTAAGTCAGATAGTGTTTTTCTCCTTGAGTTGTGATTGAGCAACGGTCTTAACGTATTTAGACCTAACATTCACTGGTGCCGAAACCCGGGACCTTACATCTTTTCGTCTGGATCGGCGCGGGCGCAACCGGACCATTAGTAAAACTGCCGGCACCCCCTCCTTTGCAGGGGCGGTCATAGCTTGTTCCAGCGCCGACCCGGACGGGGAGTGACGGGTCCCACGAACCAGGGAGAGCACTGACGAGGTGAGAAGCTGTTTCTTTTCACCATAGTACCCGTGACGTACAACGGGGAGTGAAGACCGTGGTGGGTGACGTAATACTCACACGGCGTGGTAAAGGGACAGAGGGCAGACGGGAGTTGTTGTGTGGTGTTTCTTTGTGTGGTGTTTTTTTTTGTGTGGTATTTCTTTGTTGTGACAGTGTCTGTAAATCCTATGCTGAGAACATGGGTAACGCGCAGCGTAAAGCATTGATGGAAAATAATGATGTGAAATTCATGCAGAGAAAGTATCCCGGTAGTTGTTGCTATCTAGAAGATTGGTACAAAAATTGTGGGTTTGCAGGGAAATTGTCAGATGAAGCTGGAATAGAGAAAGTGTCTATCTGGTGTAAGGGAAAAAGAGTGAAGGCATTAAAAAAGTTACGTCCTAAGCAGGCTGAGTTAATAGCAGACCACTTAAGAGTAGTGTGTATCTGGAAAGATGCTATGAGTATTAGGAAAACACAGATAGAGAAAGGTGAAGAGAGAAGGAAACAGAAAGTGGTAGCAGCAGCTAAAATACAGCCTTGTGATGAGACCGTGTGTGCACCGCGTAGAGTTGAGGAGACAGATCAGCAACAGATTGGAGCTGCAGGGGGATCACAGCAGGGGGGTGCAGTTGTAGGACAAGAAACAAAGGGACCTGTGACTAGGGCAGCTAAACAAAAGTCAAAACAGATGAAAGAAAGTGTTAACAGTGAGGAGGATGAGCAATATCATGTAGCGCAGACGGGAATAGAGAAAAATCTATATCCAATTTTGCCTATGATTGAGGTGGCTAATCCTCGTGCAGGAGAATTCCTTAACCCACAGGATCCATTACAGGGTGCACATCCCCCACAGCTGTTGTTGTTTCGGCCATGGACGGAACAAGAGGCATTAGATGCCTGTAGGGGCGTATGTGATGTCGAAAAGGACCCGACTGCTTATGCTGAACAAGTACGTGGGTTGATTGAGACATGGCATTTAAATGGACTGGAGGTGGAAAAGGTTTTAAAATTAACACTTAGACACCGATATCCAGTAGTGGTGGGCGGTTTTACCGGGAGACAAGTTAACCGTCAGCCCCTAGCACATAACTCTAATGAGCTGCGACAGCAGGTTGAAGCACTGATGCAAAGAGTGAGAGCGACTTACACTAAACCCCCAAGCCACGAAGAAATAAGTGCGTGTCGTCAGAAATCAGACGAGACGCCAATGGAATATCGTGCCCGTTTAGAAACGGTTTTTAGGACTAATAGTGGGCTTCCTCATTCTCCGCTGGCGGATAATCCATACCAAATACAGCTAAAAATGTGGTTAATCAGTGGTTTGTTGCCAAACGTGTCAGATTTCATAAAAAGAAACTGTGTCACACACCGCACCCTCACTGTTCCAGAGCTAATGGAATGGGCCGAACATGCTTATGAAGTCACTGAAAGAAAGAAAATAAAAACTGAGTCAGCTAATGTTAATGTATTGGCTGAGGCCATGGCTGCAGCCCTAGTGAGCCAACGCTCAGGGTTTAAAAGACAGGGAAAAAAGCCATATCGCACCAGAACGCCTGATGAGGAAAAACAAGCAAAAATAGATCGAGAAAAAAGACAATGTTTCATTTGTCATGAGGAAGGACATATGGCAAGAGATTGCCCAAAAAGAAAGCAAAAAACAGACCATACGTCGTTCGGGCAAACTCCTCGGCAGTGACGCCAGAACTGGCCGGAGGGAAATGTAATCAGTGACTCCGGAACAGATAATGAAACCTCAGAGTGTGACATAGCCTTTTTAGGGCAAGATGAGGATGCTGATCAATATGACAATGATTTACCTGCAGAATATGAACATCCCCCACCTTTAAATCCAAATCATTTTGTTGATTTCTCCATTTATGCAGCTGTAACATTAACACATGACAAATACCCAAAACGTACATTGTTGGTGGGACCAAAACAAACACCAGTCACTTTTCTGTGTGACACAGGAGCTGATGTTTCTGTCCTCCGTGATCAGGTGGAGGGCGTAGTCACTTCCAAAAAGGTTATTGGCATAGTGGGAGTAGATGGAAAGCCTCAATATGCATGTTGGTCTGAGGAGGTCATTGTGCAAGATGAAGATGGTTCATATTACACACACCCATTTATTTTGACAACTGATTGTCCCTTCAATTTAATGGGAAGAGATCTCCTCAGTAAGTTACAGATCAGTTTAGTGCCAACGGCTAATGGAATAGTGCCAAAGAAATTTTTATCAGATACTAAAGAATCACTTATGGTGTTGCAAAGCCCAGTCATTCCTAATAAATTCTATACATTGGATCCAGTGTCAACAGGCCCTCGGTCAGTGGTTGGGTCTATGGAAGAACTGCGGGCTAAAATAGCTAAAACATTTGTCGTTCCTACAGAAGCACAGACACAGTGGCCACTACATGTTACAATGATGTATGTCAGACCTGAAGGACCCCTGCCAGGTCAACCAGACTGGCTACGGAGACCAGACCTGTCCCCTGAGGGCAGAGCAGCTGCTAAAGCCTGGGAGGAAAAGTTTCTGCGATTGTCACCACAGAAAATAACATTGACAGACGTTTGTTGGTCTCCAGATGGATGGATTATAATCAGAGTGACGTTGCCTCCAGAGCTGACACCAATAAACCCCCCACGGTTTCCACATATATGTTTACAAAAACCTGCACATAAACAGTGGAAAGATGCAAATGAACTGTTGGCTGCACTTCCTGTCAAGAGTGACCTTTGGAGGAAAGAGAGACACAATGTATTCACATACAGAGGCTCCTTTTGTGGCTTTGTGAAAAAACAAATGTTGAACTGGTGTACTTTGGCGCCCCCTGCTGTGCATTTGGATGCATGACTGTCTATGTGCACTCTGAAATCAGATGACTTCCCTTCAGTGCCATCATGTCTGTGGGCTACATCAAAAACAGATGTTGGACTTATGACAACCGCAACATCTGTAACCATAGATCCAGCCACATCCCACAGGCCTCGAATTAGACAGTATCCACTCAAATCAGATGCAAAAGAAGGAATAAAGCCTGTTATTAATGATTTACTGACTGCAGGCGTGTTACAGGAACATGACGCAGCTGAATGCAACACCCCCATCTTCCCTGTAAAAAAGCCACAGGGCGGCTGGAGGATGGTACATGATTTAAGAGCAGTAAATCAGGCTGTTAAATCACGAGCTCCAAATGTACCAGACCCACACACATTGTTAAATGAATTACGACCTCATCAAAAATGGTTCACTGTAATTGATTTAAGTAATGCATTTTTCTCCATTCCTCTTCATAGTACAGCTCAGGGATGGTTTGGATTCACATTTGAGAACAAAAAATACTCTTACACTCGCCTTCCACAAGGGTTCTGTGATAGCCCTACGATTTTTACAGCGGAGATTAACAGATGCATCAGCCACCACACGTGGCCAGAGACCACACAGATAATTGTTTATGTTGATGACATTTTATTGGCAAGTCCCACCAAAGCGGAAAATGAAACAGAGGCAATCAGGCTGTTCACACATTTGGCAAAAACAGGAAATAAGGCCTCATTGGAAAAACTCCAATTTACACAGGAAAAAGTAACATTCCTTGGACATAACATTTCAGCTGAAGGGAAAGAACTTACTACATCACGTAGAGAAGCAGTACAAATGGCACCAAAACCGCTTACTGTCAGACAAATGATGGCCTTTTTAGGCCTAGCGAATTATTGCAGGTCGTGGATCGTTGATTATGCTATCATAACTGCCCCATTACAGAACCTAATGTTAGATACACATCAAACTTTAAGCGCACCTTTGCAGTGGACACCTGAAGCGGAAGAAGCATTTACAAAAGTGAAACAAATCATAACAGGAACAAGGGTGATGGCGCTGCCAGATTACAACAAGCCATTTACACAGTCTGTTGACTGTAAGAACGGTTACATGACATCAGTACTACTACAGCAATATGGTGAGAAGCAACGACCAATAGCCTATTACTCTAAACGATTAGATGATGTGGCTAGGGCACTTCCCCATTGCGTTCAGGCGGTTTGCGCCGCAGCCATGGCTGTGCACGCGTCTGCTGAAGTAGTGTTGTTCCATCCTTTGACACTGTTAGTCAGCCATGCAGTCGACATCCTGTTAACACAAACAAAAATGTCATTCTTATCTCCTGCCAGGTTTTTACACCTTACTAACACCTTGTTGTCCCCAGCTAACCTCACTCTAAAGCGCTGTGCTGCTTTTAACCCAGCTACATTGATACCAACAGCTGACGATGGGACACCGCATGACTGTGGACAGTTAGTGTCGGTGACATGCAAGCCACGTCCAGATTTGACAGACATTCCATTGGAAGGCGGAGATGTAGTTTTTGTAGATGGCTCCTCCTCCAAAGCACCTGATGGAACAAATCATACTGGTTATGCAGTAGTTACATGTGACACTGTGTTGAAATCAGGCAAATTGGCTGGAAATCAGTCTGCACAGGCAGCTGAAATCGTGGCCTTGACAGAAGCCTGTAGACTTTTCAAAGGCAAGAAAGTCACAATTTACACTGATAGCCAGTATGCTTTTTCCACAGTTCATGTGTTTGCTGCTCAGTGGGCTAGGAGAGGGATGAAGACATCTAGTGGTAAGCCTGTGCAACATGCCTCCCTGTTAAAAGACCTTCTTGCTTCAGTCCTCTTACCTACATCATTGGCGATATGTAAATGCAAAGCACATACTGGCGCCACTGATGCTGTCTCTTTGGGTAATGCGAAAGCTGATGTTGAAGCTAAAAAAGCTGCTTTTACTGAAGCACTTACTGTTCAGTTGTTGCCTGTTGATGTTGTACCACTTGGCTTGCCAGATGAAGTCCTGATTGATATGCATGCTAATGCTCCTGAAAATGAAAAAACAAAATGGGTTACTGAAGGTGCTGTTAAAAATGACTCTGGAATATTTATGTTAAATGACAAGCCGTGTTTGCCTAGATGTTTGTTTGACGTCGTTGCTAGAATGAGCCATGGGTTGGCCCATGTCTCAACAGGAGGGATGGTAGACATAGTCAAACAGTCATTTCATATACCACTAGGACTCCAAACCCATTTTAAAAACTTTTGTCGTCAGTGTATCATCTGTTGTCGTCATAACCCTCAGGGTAATGTTAGGCCCCCTCGGGGTAAAACGCCAGCTGGTACATATCCTTTTGAGGTCATTATGATGGATTTCATAACACTGCACACTATTCAGAGGTATACGTATTGTTTGGTTCTGGTGGACTCATTCTCAAAATGGGTCACCATAGTGCCCGCTAAAACAAATGATGCAATGACAGTGGCAAAGGCCCTTTTGACACGTATAATACCTCAACATGGCATCCCACGACAGATTTGGAGCGACAATGGACCCCATTTTGTTAACAGAGTAATACTCCTGCTGACAGAGGCCATGGGCATTGAATTAAAACAGCACTGCTCCTACCACCCAGCCAGTGCTGGATTGGTAGAACGCAACAATGGTACCATTAAAAACAGATTAAAAAAGGCTGTAGAACAAACAAACAGGCCCTGGCCAGAGTGTGTTAACCTGATAGAAATGTACATGCGCATAACACCAAACACACAGGGTTTGACCCCCTTTGAGGTTGTCACAGGACGACCTTTTCACCTACCCCTCACCAGTTCTAAGTGGGTGCAGGATCAGGAGGGAGAGTTGGATCCAATAACAAAATGGATGGTTAAATTATTCACAGATGCTGAAATTGTTAAAGCTAATACACTGCCTAGTCTCTCTTTACCTGTTTCAGATCCCCTGCGTCCTGGTGATTGGGTCCTCATCAAGGTGATTAAGAGAAAACACTGGTGTACTCCACGGTGGGACGGTCCTTACACAGTTCTGCTAACCACACCAACTGCATTTAAGATAGCTGAAAGACAGACGTGGATACACCAATCACACGGGAAAAAGGTACTGAAACCCACCACAGCAGGTGATACACCCTAGTAAAACACAGAGATGGATCTGTTGTTCCTCCTCCTCCTCGTGGGATCCCAGGAAATGCTAGCAGGGGCTCTAAGCTCACCTTGGTATGATTACACAGGTAGATGCCCCAAGGGCCTTAACCTCGTTATGTGCATACCACAAATACCGGACATTTTAAGTGACGTTACAATTCCCTTATGATAGAGACCCTCCAACACCGCCTTCACATGCTTCTTAATGCTACTTTAGCTGTTAATAACAAAATGAATGCTAGAACAGCGGCCACCGCGCAAATGGCTATTCAGAACCGTATGGCCTTAGATACGATTTTAGCTTCCACAGGTGGTGTGTGTGCTATGGTGGGTGCTACCTGCTGTACATACATACCTAATAACTCCTCGGAGTCCATCGAAGACGCCCTGCAAACACTCCGCAACCTGGAAGGTGCCATGTCAGCTGACGAGTCCAATGTCCATCCATCCGGGTGGGACTGGCTGTTCCAAGGCTCCTGGTTCCAATTTCTGCTACGTCTGGGTCTCCCTCTTCTGGCTGTGCTGCTGGTCGTTGGTCTTGCCTGCTGCTGCATCGTCCCCTGTGTGAAGAAAGGCATAGACAACATGATCATCGGTGCTATGCAGGTCCAGGCTTCCCCAGAGTACCAACTCCATGTGATGGGTCTCTCCCCTTCTGCCCCATTGATGGACTAAGACCCTGCCACATCTTCCCATCACCACAGTGAGCGGTAAAGGTTCACTGCTACTGAGGGTCATGTGCTAGTAACCTCTGACCCTCCCTTACCAACTCCAAAAACACACTGAGACCTAAAGCCCCATTTTCGACACCATGGTTTTGGGTCATCATTTGTACATACACCCTGAACTGTCTCCAGATCACCGTGGATCAGAATCGATGTTCGCCCCAGCAGGGGGGGACGGTGGGGAATTTTTCCCGTACTAGCTGTCGGGTTTTCGCCCCACCTCACGGTGGTCATCCCTGTTGTTTTGGTCCTATGATGGCACCGGGTAAACCTGTGAAGACGCCCGTCTGCTTGATGTTTTCCAAACCCACAACAGGGCGGATATGTAAGATATGTTATAGTCTGTGTGGTTTTTATTACTTTATTAGTTATAGTTAAATGATTAAACGATAGTTAGAATATGAAATTATCCATGATTAACTGTGTGTGTGTGTGTGTGTGTGTGTGTGTGTGTGTGTTTGCAAAACATATCCATTGTCCACCATAGCTGGTTTAAACTAGTTTGGGCCAGTGTGGGGGTATGTGACCCACTGCATGGACATATGAGCTGTTTCTCCCCCAAAGTTTTTGTGTTACCATATATGGTATTAATCCTGCACCCAGAGCGTTGTTGCACAGCCCTCTGGGTGTGGTCTATGTTTTCTATAATAAATACCTAGTTCTGAGGCATCACCGTCAGAGCAATCCAACTTATATCGGACTTTTGTGTCTCTTTTTGTTGGGTTTTTCTCCGAGCTGCAGCTCGCACCTCTCTGCCTCTGGTCGCCTTTTAAGTCAGATAGTGTTTTTCTCCTTGAGTTGTGATTGAGCAACGGTCTTAACGTATTTAGACCTAACATTCACTTTTGCTAATTTTTTTAAATCAAATACCAAACAACAGCTGTTAATACGAATACGAGGAAGTGATCAGGTGGGTTGGACCCAAAATCCTCGTAATGAAACTTACAGCTAAAACAAAGGACTGATATGTACAAAGTCAAAGAATAGATATTTTTGTAACTTCAGTCCGTGCTTTATTTCAGGGTTGCAGGGTGATTTGTGATAAACAAACGTCAGGACCACTGAGATTAAAATAACGCTTTCAGAAAAAAAGGCAAAAGAAGAGATTTATGGATACTTTAAACTAGTGCTAGGACTTTAATGCTTTAATTTGCAATTAATTATTTACAGAAAAATAAAGCACTTAACAACCCCACAGTTTATAGTTTTTTTGTCAAAGCCAAAGGGGGTGGAACCTTTCTCGTTTCACAAGTTCCTGGTATACCCATATTACTGACACAGACCACAACACAAGAAACAGGAGAACCAGAGAAGTTGTTGCTGTGCTTCGTGGACGTTCATATTTATTTAAATAAAAACACTGAATACAAAACGAAAGCCTCAGCTAGCACCTTAATGCTAAACATGTAGCAGCTCGCACCTTAATGCTAAACATGTAGCAGCTAGCACATTAATGCTAAACATGTAGCAGCTCGCACCTTAATGCTAAACATGTAGCAGCTAGCACATTAATGCTAAACATGTAGCAGCTCGCACCTTAATGCTAAACATGTAGCAGCTAGCACTTTAATGCTAAACATGTAGCAGCTCGCACCTTAATGCTAAACATGTAGCAGCTAGCACATTAATGCTAAATATGCAGCAGCTAGCACCTTAATGCTAAACATGCAGCAGCTAGCACATTAATGCTAAACATGCAGCAGCTAGCACATTAATGCTAAACATGCAGCAGCTAGCACCTTAATGCTAAACATGCAGCAGCTAGCACATTAATGCTAAACATGTAGCAGCTAGCACCTTAATGCTAAACATGCAGCAGGTAGCACATTAATGCTAAACATGCAGCAGCTAGCACCTTAATGCTAAACATGTAGCAGCTAGCACCTTAATGCTAAACATGCAGCAGGTAGCACATTAATGCTAAACATGCAGCAGCTTGCACCTTAATGCTAAACATGCAGCAGCTAGCACCTTAATGCTAACAACATAGCAGCTAGCAGACAGTGTCTCCAATCCACACTGGACACTCAGACAGGGTTCAGAACCAAAATGAATAAAGTCAGTGGATAAATGATTGTAGTGGACAGTCGACAACTCTCTGTGGTAGAGGATGTGGGCGGGGCTAGAAGCACTGCTACAGACCCAACTTATCAACTGCTATGTAGAAAAACTATTTCAAACTAAATTCATCATCTTCATCAGTTGCTCTGTTTATTTCATGATATCCACAGATATTCTAAATATTTTACACTGTTCAGTTTATACTTCTCTGGAATGTTCTGGACTCAGTGATGTTTTTTTATTTTAATACAAAAACTACATTTGTTTTAGAAAGTTTACTAAACATCTAGAAAATGGTGAATATATCTTAGATAAATGTAAGTTAGTGCTTTGTGAACAATACAATCATAATATTCTTTATTCATATTACACATTATGTTAGCACTCAGTGATGGAAATAATAAACACTATATAGTTGTTTAAGATCATTTATTGTTTTCATTGATTCAGTCATGTACTGTATACCAACATACATTTAAATTAGGAAAATGTTGCTTCTCGTGTCAAATATTGTAATGAGATTTATTTAGATTAATTAATGAGTCTCTAATAATTAGTGTTACTTTGAACACAACAGCAGTTATAACTAGGTAAGGTTTCAGTAAACTATCTTTGTGTAAATGTACATTTGAAAAGCTAAATTAATTCATTTTAAACTTTTTTTAATATCCGAAATATTGAATACAACAAATTAAATTTGTAGATTTAGATTTTTTAATTTATGTTTTTATTTTTAACATGTAAACAGAATATCATAAGAAAAAACAAAAACATAAAGAATCTCAAGATATATTCACATTTCAGTTTACAATTTATATTACCAAAGTGGAAGAAGTACATACTTATTTAATCATATCCATAAATCCCTTAATGTTTTTATTTTTTTTGGTAATTAACGAGCTTCTCACTGGTGGTGTAAAGAGTAATGAAATATCATAGTCAAGTAGAAGTACTGTAAGTTACTTGATTAAAATTGTACTCAAAGACAAGTAAAACATCTCATGCATAAACTTAAAAAGTTAGAGACCAAATGTTGCACAATTGTAACTTCATTTATTTTCCACAAAGGCATCTGTATAAAAGAGCTGCTATTGCAATAAACTTTATATTCTCCATTACTAAGTTCACTTTCAGTTTATTTTAATGCAGATGATTCAAATCCGTAACAGCTATATTTATTTAACAAAATATTATAGTTTAATAACTTATTTTAGCTCTAGTTCCTCTTTCTCTAACTTTTGAATCCAAGTCCCTCATGTCGACTACTACATTTGTATAAACATCAATAGATCATAATGATGGAATGAATAAATAATAACACACATTTTAAAGAATCTAACTTTCTAAATAAGTGAAATAAACAGTATTTAGTGTCTCCTGAAGAGATTTATTTCAATAGGTTTTTTTTTTTTTTTTTTAATCATTTAAGGTCATTTTCCTCCTAATGTGGGACCAACACTGACCTTTATATTTTCAGTTCATGTTCTAATGAAAATCATTTCTATCATAAGTTTTTTGTGTCATTTTGTGTATTTTGTTGTTTGTCTGTTATTTTTATTATTCAGTTTATTTCTCTTTGTCTGTTTTTTGTGTTATTGGTATTTTTTAAAATATTCTGTGTTTTTTTTAGTGTCATTTTGTTTATTTTGTTGTTTATTCTTTTTATTATTCAGTATAATGTTCTCTTATTTGTGTGTTTTTGTTGTCATTTTGTGAGATGCTGGTAATATTTAGTATGATTATCTTTTTTTAACTAAAAACAAATATTATTAAACCACATTTTAAAATGCTTTTAATTGTTAATTTTCCTCTCACTTTATCTCTAGTACCCCCTGTAGTGCCATCGCCTACCCCTAGGGATAGAATGACAGCGGCGGAGCCAGGCACCAGGCACCGCAACCTCACACCAATGCTGCCAGCAGACCCCCCCGCAACCCCCCCGCAGGAGGCCACCCCCAATCACCCACTTGCTGACACGAGGCACCCCAGATGCCAGCACAGCCCGGAGGACAGTGGGCCCCAGCCACCAACCCTACCCCGCCCAGGGCGGCGCGGTGCCCTGCTGAACCGCGGCTAGTCGCCAGACGGCGGGGGAGCGCGCCTCGAGATGCCAAACCCAAAGACCCACCCCCGGGACACCCCCGACCAGACACGGCACCCACGGGGCCCGGCGCCCCCAGCCAGCAGTCCAACCACCCCCAACGCAGATCCGCCAGTACCGGAGCCACCGGCCGCGCCCGCACACACACCCACCCAGCATGATCCAGGGGAGGCCCCAGCGCGGGCGAGGCCCCACAATTCACCCTTCCCTCCCCCCCGAAGTTACACAAGCCGGCCCCTGCAGTCCCCCAAGTGAGCCCCCAGGGAGGGAGGGGCGACCCGGCCCACCGCGCCAGCGGCACCCTCAGCGAAGGCACACCCCAGGGAACCAGGCCAAGGCGCCCAGACCGGCCGGCGGAGCAACCCACCGCAACACCTCGCCACCCAACAACCCAGGAAAGAGTGGCAGGGAAACACGCAAGCCCCCAGCCCCAAGGGCCACCCAGACGTGCACGGAGGGGGCAGGAGAGCAACACCAAACCGCTCAGGGACTGAACGGGATTTTAAGTCGACTAGACAAATCCCTGTCCAAGAAGCTTTTGTCTGTTCCGGAGTCAACGACGGCCCTGGAAGTGAACTTCACACCATTAATGGAGATTAATAAGAGCTTGCGTGAATGCGGGGGCAAGCAAGGTGAACAGAAGTCCTCAATCTGGTCATGATCTTTACACTATTTGTGACTCATACTGTCGCACCTGTGCTGCCACTTGCTCCATCTTTAAGGACAGTGTGTATCCCAACTGAGCTTGGTGCTGGAACTCCTTGAGGCACCTGTTGACTGTTCCTGATGAGTCCATCGTGGCCAGATTTTTCTGAAAGGTGATGTGTACAGGTTTGGACCTAGAGACAGGGACAGAGGCAACAGATGTGTTTAGATGGCTCCTTTCTGTCACCACGTCTTGGATAACTAGGAAACTTAGCATGTCAAACACTAAGGAAACGAGGAAGAGAAATCCCTGCCGTGTTGCAGGCTTCACATCCAAATAGAATTTAAAAGAAAATATCACTTTCCACACTCCATTTTTACTCCCAACACAGTCTGGACTGGAAGTTCATCGTGGGGATCCACATCATGAACTCCACTGGTGCGTTCTAAGAACAACAATGTATTAATTGTCCACGCAAAGCACTTTCAACAAATAATGGCAACTATGAACAAGTGAAACTTGCGCCTGTCAAACCAAACAGAATAATTAAATTAGAACTGATGACCTTATCACTGTCGAGGTAGGAATGATAACATTATCACTGAGTCCATCGAATCAGGAGGTGGGGGTGGGGTGTACAAAAATAAATTCGACATCACACACCCTTTAGCCAAACAGCAGCCATGTTGAAAATCTCAGGTCAGTCTGATCCTGATCTGCAGAGATATTTGAGGAACACACAGAAACACAGACAGACAGAGATCTGTTGTTTTTATAAAGAGATATGAACTCCAATGTTTATGAAATGATCACAGGAACTAGAAATCTATCATCTCAACAATCACTGTCTCCTGGACAGTTACAGATGGACTAACCTAAAAGGCTTCATTTACTCTCAGGTGAATCGGGTTAAAAACCAACATGAAGTACGTCAACATGAACCATGTGGCCATACCAGCCTGTTATTGCCCGATCTCGTAAGATCTTTGAAACTAAACAGGTCTGGGCCTGGTTAGGAGACCACTGAGAATTCCAGGTGCCACATTGGGGGACAGTAGCTCCAGTGGTATCTGTCATTGTGTCCTTGGGCAAGGCACTTTACCCACATTGCCTAGTATGAATGCAGTGTGTTAGTGAATGTTGGTGGTGGTCGGAGGAGCCGCTGGCACACAATGGGCAGCCTCGCTTCCTTCAGTCTGCCCCAGGGCAGCTGTGGCTACTATAGTAGCTTACCACCACTAAGTATGGAATGAAAGAATAATGCCTTAATTATGTAAAGTGCTTTGAGTGTCTATGATAAAGCGCTATATACTGTATGCATTATTATTATTACAACAGAAGGAGATGAGAAAGCAGGTGAGGCCGATGAAGGAGATTGTGGAAGTTCTCCAGAAAACCCAGGAGGAGCACTCACAGAGGAAACATGAGGTATGGAATCTGCAGGTTTGGAGCTTTGTATAAGATCTTTGTAGGGTTAAATGTGACTATGCAGGGAGGTGATGTATAACAAGCCCCCATTTGTTCACAGGAGCACACAGTGTCGTCTCCAACTGAACGACCCCATCCTGAAGGAATCCCACAGTTAACAATGTAAGAAGCTGGTGATCTTATCACTCTGCTAGTGCTAGTTTCACTTAATACTGCTTTTCTAATCCGTCACGTCAGCGCATCAACAGGATGTGATCAGAAAGCTGTCGGCCCTTCGTGGACATCTCAGAAAGGAGGAAAAACAACTGGAGGTCCAGGTTCATTAAACTCAAACAATCCCTGACTACATTGGATCTAACAGGTAACACTGATCAACAAGAGATTTGTGTTTGGGTGGAACACAGACAATGGAAAAGAAATGCTGCTTTTTGGATTCAAATTAGCCGATCTAATTATATTCAATCTAACCTCACATATGACAGGGATTAGACACACACCTGGCATTTTAACTAGACAAAGTTGGTCAATTGATATATTTTTTTTTTCCCTATTTGTTTAAACACAGAAGACAATCCAGAGCAGACAATTTTTGATCTGCACCAAAAGAAGCTCCTTGGACATTAGTTTACTGCCATTTTCCAGCTCCTTTACATGTGAACAAGGACAACATCAGGAAGTTTGACCAGTTTAAACACACAGGTAATAAAGGACACACTCACACAACACTGGGACTATGGTGCTTTTCTCCTCATGGCTTTGTGTTTATTTCTAGAATATCTGGAATATGATCAAAGCCATCAAGTAAGTGTTTTTTTTTTTTTTTAACTGTTTGATCCAGAAGTTGATAAGGGTTACTGCAGCAAAATGTAGACCTCTTAAATGTTCTTTATTGTATGTCTTCTCTTAGAGAAATCCCAGTGGACATTCAGCCCAGAGAGACAGCATCTTAGAGTCTGATTCCACTTTTATTGGTAAATCAGGCTGATCGTTCACTTTTTCTCACACTTTATGCATGGATGGGATTTGACATTGGATGCATAAAATCCCACAATGATGAACACAATATGTAAAATGTAGAGTAGCAGTTTGCAGTCGAAACATGTCAGAGATCAAAGTAAAATAAGTTGTCTAAACAAATGAAAGGTTATTCTTTTTTGTTTGTTTATTTATTTTTTTTATTGTTGTAATCAATATCCTTTGGGGGTTTTTTTTTTTTTACACACTGACTCATGTGTATATTCTCCCAAAAATTTTTGGAGGTATAACTATGAGTTTATTTTTTTGTTGTGATATCAGTTTCTGTGAATTGTCATTGTATTTTTTCTATGTTTGTAATAAAAAGAAATAAATCTCTGTTTCAACACATTTCTGTGAGACTGACGCTGCATTCAAGGCAACTCTGAACTCTGTGTTTGATCAGGTAAAAGGTCAGAGAAATTGCAATAAATGCTATAATGTTTGTATGATTAAGCAATGATTAATCTAACAAAGCAAGGCGACATTATAGCATATCTCAGCAACAGGGCATGCAGAGTGACTCACGTAAAAACATCAATGACGTAACTTTTTCATTTCACTCTATGTAATTTCTATATTCTGGATTGTTTTCCCCCATTACTTTAGAAAAAGGATTGGAAACGAATTAAACATAATTTTGCACATGATGCTGGTCTATCCTTACCCATTGATAACAACATATCTGTGAGGGTACGTGTTCACTCTTTTGTCTTTGTGCATGTGTAGTAATTTCTGTTTTAGTTCAGTAAGTGATTCCATAGGAACACTTTGTATTGTCAAGACAGTTCGTTAGAAAACAATAACAAAAAAGCTACAAAAACCATGACCAATAAGCCATGTTTTCTTTTTTTGTGGAGGAAACTCTTTAAATACAAAAGTACATTTTGTGTATTGTGTCTTGTCATAAAAGCTGAGCTGCAGGAAAGGTGTGCTTAGGAGTAAGACATGGGATGTCAAATTACAGGGAAAATTCCCTCACAAGTAATGACTTAATTTGTTTTTCTCAAAGGAAAAACTGAGAGAAAAAAGAATACAACCTCTCCCTCGTGAATGAAGCCCAAAGCAGACAGATAAGGAGGAGAGCATCTGCTGTTCCTTTACCTGTAAGTTCATCAGCCAATAAACAGTCGAAACCATTTGTTTGTGTTATTGTTGCAGAGTAGGTAAAAAAATCATTTTGGTCTGTATTTTCATGACAGGAAGTTGGGTGACAACCAATCAGGGCCTCCTTACACTGAATCACAAACTATTGTTAATGAATGCTTTATCATTCACCTACACTAAATCTCTCACACACATTATCAACTACATTATAATTTTTATGTCTTTACGTATTTGATTGAGCTCTGGTCTTGTATGAATATGTACCTTAAGATTAAAAGTGGCAGTCAATGCAGTTTACATCAAGTATCTTTTATTTGCTCTTGGTTTGCAAACTGGAAATAAGTGCAGACAGTCAAAAAAATAAATAAAATAAATGACTTTAAAAAATATATTAAAAAAACAGTAATATTTATTGAATTATGTTGATCAATATGTAATAAATGCAGTTTAAACATGCAGAAAAACAAACTAGAAATAGACAATTGATCAAGACTTTAATGTAATGTTTACTGATATGAATAAAAAAACAAAAAAAATGGGTATACAGAAATATTAATCTACTCATGCAAACATTACAAAACGTCCCTGAAGGTATTAATGCACCTTAACTACAACTGTTAAATAGTTGTACAACTTCCATTTACAGTTCATGTTTTCTTTATTAAAGCCTGCGGTAATGGTCAACGTGAGGTAATGCTTTGAAAAACACACACAATCACTCACTAGGCCATATGTGTCAAACTCGAGGCCCAGGGACCAGATCTGGCCCTTTAGAGCATCCAATGTGGCCCACAGTAGAAAGTAAAAAATGACAGAAAACATGAATCATTGTGTACATTACCAACTAATTAATTTGTAGAAATCTTAAATACACAAATTCAATGAAATTTCACAATAATTGCAAGGCTCACAAATGTTCTTTGCTTACATCACATGATCTCAAAATGTTAAAAAAAAACTCAACATTTTTCAAAAGCCTAGCATTTTTCCTGAAATTATTCCACCACATTTCTATGAATTAATAATAAAAAAATAAAAAAATGGTCACAAATCAAGGTGATTTAAAGTGAATATCCTGTTAGGACTGATATCTGACACTTATTGTTTGGATATTGTCTGTATTAGATATTTTATTTATTCATACCTGGAAGTGCAAACTAAGGCACATTAATCATAAAAAATACTAAATTCTGTGGCCCAATTGACATAAAACTAGTCTCAATTTGGCCCCTGAACTAAAATAAGTTGAGACAAAGTTTGATCAGAAACTACAGGATCTCAACTTAATTTACTATTTTTAAAATCTCACCATACAATTTGACCAACAGATGTCCCCATTGAGCGTTGTGTGTCCGTGTGAGTTTCTACTGTGACACGGTTGTGTAGCATCATTAAAGGTGTGTTTATGTCTTGTTTTGTGCAGTAGTTGATGTTAGTTTGTCTTGTAACACTCAAAATCCATTGTTCTTATCCTTAATGAACTGAAAGCAGTGTTTGCCATGTAAAATGTTTTTCCCCCGTATTTTTGAAGCCAATAGTTTGCATTATAAATGTATCAAACACTACTCTACGCCTTGATAGGTTTATTGTTGTCTTTATTATACTAAATAATTAGTTATTGTAACATAAGTGTAACGTCCGAGTTTTAGGGGCTCTAACTTGCTGTTGTAGACGAGGAACACACGACTTATGCTACAACACTTCCGGACACAATCCGACGCATACCGATGACGTCACTTACATACACGGCGCATCTTAACAGCACAAAACCAATTCGAAGTGTGACGTCAGTGCCGCTGTTTGGAACAACGCCTTCTTAGATACGTCATAAATTCAACTTTGAAGAATCTACAGGATCGAACCCTCGAAGCATTGTGTACCTTTGTGCTTTCAAATTAACCAAATGTGTTCTCAAAGAAGCCATAAACAAGCAAGAACAAAGGTAATAGAAAATGAAATGAGTGAATATGTGTCAGGGTTGTTTTACTAAAATTGGATTTGTTTTTATTTAGTCTTTCCGATTTTTATTTATTTCTTTCAATTCATTTATTTATTTATTTAATTTTTTTTTCATTCCATAAAACAAGGCTTTACACAGCAAAAAAAAATAAATCTATACATAATGACTGAAAGGGTTAAGGCTGAAGTATATTTCTTATTATTGCCTTACCCAATGAGCACAATTCCAAAATACACAGAACCAATTTTAATCTAAATACTTTTCACAGTTTGGAGCTGGTGTGAGTGACGAAAAAATGCTGCATTTTTCAGCTGACAGAGGTAATGTATAATCTCATCATCTGATAGTAAACACGGGGTTTACTTTTTGCTACAAGCTGCCTGTTTGTGTTTTGCACTCTACAGGTTTAGGTTCAGGATCCAAGCTGGGAACAGACTATGAAAGAAAGAAGAACAAACTTCAACCGCTGGCTACTGGACTCATGATTGGTAAACACATTTCAAATACGAGTAAATATCCTGGCTTCACCCTAGTCAGGAACATCACTGGTGTTTTTGCAGGAGTGTCAGAGGAAGAGAATAAATTGATAGCTGCGACGAAAAAAGAAAAATACAAAGCGGAATTGTTGAAGCAAATCAATGATAATAAGAGAAACAAAGTCAGGTAAGTTTTTTTTTTTTTTTTAAGTGAATTGAACACTGAGGGAAAAGTAAAGAAGGATTGAATACGTGTATCTGCCCTTGTTTGATAGAGGGAAAACACTTGAGGAGACGGTTGGTGCCACTGGAGCTACAAAAAAAGATCTACATAAAAAGGTAGAAAATAGCAGTAGGAAGTAATAAATAAAATAGGAAGTAATATATAAAATAGAATTATATATATATATGGATAGAAACACCATTGTTTGTCTCTTCTGTGTGATGCTTAATGCTCTAGCTTCCTGAACAGGAAACTCAAAAGAATCCTTCAAGAAGCTCACAGGAGGACTTCAAAGAACCACTGATGAAGTGTTCTGGGTTGGAAACTGGTGCACCTAGAGATGAGGCCTTGTTGGACCATTCCAGTGAAACCTCCCACAGGAACCTCTCACAGGGGCTGGGAGACATGGCTGTACCCAGGTAGCTCTCAGCTGTTCAATGGCACCATGGTAAAATGTTAGCTGCACAATGCTCAGTCTTTTCTTACTCTACAGGGTTGCTGGTTTGGATCCTGTAGTTTGTCCTCTTTGCTACACTCCACTTCATGCATCTCATCCTTTATATGGGACTCTAGCATATGCTCCTCCTCCTCATCATTATGGGACTCCAGCATATGCTCCTCCTCATCATTATGGGACTCTAGCATATGCTCCTCCTCCTCATCATTATGGGACTCTAGCATATGCTCCTCCTCCTAATCATTATAATGGGACTCAAGTTCATCCACTTGATCCTCCTGACGGGGCCAGTTATCCTTTGGAGCCAACTCTTCCTGACAATCAAGGTAAATAAAGTATTACAACTATCATCATGAAAACACAGATAAAACTTTAAAATGAGATTTTAAGAATATTTTTAAATGAACTACATAAATTATTTTCACTCACACTCATTGTGATGAGTATTCTGCAGACTTTTGTTACCTTTGTTCTCACCATCTTTGCATTAATTAGGTGATGGCATTCATTAATTGTTACTGGGTGTAAATTAGATGAATTCACATTAAAGCAGTTTATATTCATTCATTAAAATGCTACAAAGGAAATGTGAAATGTAGGTGATATATTATTGAACATCATTTTTTTAACAAATATTGCATACCTGTGTTTGTTTAATCAGATGCTCTGTGTAGAGAGACTTCTCAGTCTGGAAGGCCAATTGGCCAAAGATCATCTGCAGCTATTGAGTGAGTGTTCTCTGCATCTTGATGTCATCATACAGTGGTTTTATGACGTGTATCAAAAAGTTACCAATGTAAATCTCTATGTGATCACTTCCAACTTCCAGACTCTGTGCTGAGAATTCCAGGCAGCAGGGAGAAAGCAAACAGAGCCACTGGGAGGCTCTAAGACAGCAGGTGAATTCAGAATACATGCCATCATATAAAAGGCTACATCGTTTTGTAAACAACCTGTCTCACTGTATTACAGATCAATGAGAGAGAAAAGCTCAAAAAAATGAAGAAAATAGAGGAGGAGCATTATAATGCTAAAATAGAAGCTGAGAGGATGGCCTACAATCCCTGGGGAAGGGGTGGAGGAGGTGCACCGGTCACAGACGAACAAGGCAACCTCCATAGTAAGTTGATGAGCTAAAGGTAGATGTGAAAAATAATCACTAGCCAGTTTCGTTTTGGAGATTAAGACCTTTCTTTGCCTTTAGGTGACTTGAGACAAATGCACAAAGTGAACAAGGAACGGAGCTTGTTTCCTCGGTGTCCCAGAGCCGGAGCTCACGTTCCTGTTTCCCGTCCTCTGTCAGGTAGTATTTTCTTTTGAATTTTCCAATTACACTTTGCGTTGGCAATGTTTGTTTATATCTTTTATCTTTTGGGATTTGCAGCTCTCACTGGTGAGCGTTGCTCAGAACAAGTGAACAAGCACAACCAAGAACTGAAGCAGCAAGTAAGCATGCAAACAGTCTCGACAAATATTCAAACCTAACCTGGTTTCATCTACTCAGACTGACTGGAGATTTAATTCTTGTTATGTTCTTTTTAGATAGAGGAACGCCGTAGAAGGAAGGCTGAGGAGAAAGAGCGTGAGATGAGGGAGGAGGAAGAGCTGGATAAAAAGATAGAGAAGGAGAGGGCTCTGCTTCACAAGATGTACGAGGAAGAACAAAAGCAGCTCAAGATGAAGGTCCTTAAAAAAGGAACTTATTAAATAATTTTTTAGCACAACTGTGGTTTATCATACAGATGTCTTTTGACATTTATTGTTCTTTCCAGTCATCCAACGCTGTAAAATCATTTCAGACACAAACATTCAGCAAAAGGTGTCTTTTATCAGACAGATTCCAAAATATGTTCATCAAGCTAGATTCAGTCATTAAATGGGTCCAAAAAGCAAACTTGAAACAACAATGTATTAAAGGGGACATATCATGCTAAATCCACTTTTTTTGCCCTTAAATGCGTTTTGTTCTATATTTAGAGTGCTTAGAAGTACAGAAAAAATCAAATTAGTCTCTTCAGGTGCTCCGTAGATATCTTTATATTCTGTTTTGCTCATATTTTTCAATCTGTTTCGATTTTTCTATTTTCTATTAGGTTTTTTGAACTATTACATCACAGTATTTGCAGTGGAACTGCCAAATTAGTACATCAACTCCAGGTCCAACACTTCGAGCAATCCGCCATTTTTATTTCTCGCTTTTATTTTGTAGTCCAAGCTCAAGGATGCCGTAGTTACGACAGGATAAGTCAAAATGTTGGGTTGTTGGATGTAGTAACCCACACGCTTCATTACACCGTCTCCCAGCATCAGAACCTTTTCAAAGTGCCTGGTTGAGTTTTATTTTTCACAGAAATGTACCCACATCTGTGGGTAAGGTTTATTTTTGTGTGCGCGAAGCACTTCAAGGATGACTGCTTCTGCAACCTCCGCCAGTATAAAGAAGGATTTGCCGAAAGACTTTGTCTGATTGAGGGTTCAATTCCTTCTATCTTTGGAGACGACGAACAGAGCACTTCGGTAAGCTGTAAATAACGCTCAAAAGTGTGACGATAAGACGTCCCTGTCATTGTTTTGTTAGCATTAGCAGTTGCACCGTCTTCAGACTTCATATGTTAGCGCTGTGTGCTCGTTTTAGATCCTTGATGATAGCCTACGTGATTTAATATAAGTCTAAAGTTTTCATTAGTCATTTCATTTTGCCGTTTTTGTCTTTGAAAAGACTGTATTAAAATGCATTTCGTGACGTTAGCTTGGCGCTAGCGTTAGCTCGGTGCTTGTGTTAGCTCACTTGTTAGGGTTCTGCAGGTTCATCATCTTCATTTTCATCTCGCTCCGCTGGGTCCAACTCTGGCTCAAACATGTAAGGCTGGATGGACAAGTCTTCTGTTGTTGACATTTTGTAAATAACCTCTGAATAAAAAGTTTATGCGCCGCTACATAGCCGTATCTCTTCTATCGAACTACAAAAATGGCCGAGCAGGGTGGAGTTGAACCGAGTGTCACCTAAAAAGGGGGCGGGGTATGGAGTGTCTCATTTGCATTTAAAGAGACCGCACCAAAACGAGTTGCTCTCAGAAGCACATCAGAAAAGTGGTAGAAAAGGGGTGGAGCTATAATAATGAGGAATTCAGACCCAAGCATTGCAGTTCCGCTTTAAATAGACCACAACTGTATGATTTATATCTAAAAAGGAAGGATTTAAAACCATGATATGTCCCCTTTAATTGTTCACACACAGCACCTTTTACAAATAATGGCAACAAATATGAACAAGTGAAATGTGTTACATGTACTCTCACAAACTATACAGAATAGGTATGTTTTAGGCCATATTGTTTCCCTCTGCTGCAATATTGGCATTTTTTTGCATCTGAATCAGCACACCGCAGCCTCGCCATCCTTTGCATCCACAAGATACTGGCGGCCCCGCCCCCGACAAATTTTCAGGATCCTCTTGATAGGACGGTCTGGTCTTTTGTCCACCGATCCAGGTGGGATGGCGGGGGGGCTTGTGTGGAATGTTGGGTGATTACTGAGACTGTCAGAGACGGGGTTAATTAGTCTTGTTACTGGGAAAGGACTCAGTCTGGTTCATCCTTGCCATCTGTCAATTTGACTGCGGATGGAAGCCTGAGGATAGAATGACAGCTGCCCTCACTAAGGCACAAAACTCCTTCCAGAATCGGGAGGAGAATTGGGGCCCCCCACCCCAGCCCACGAACCGGCAACAATCCAGCAGGACTGCACAGCCCCAGATGGCGCAAGAACAGCAGCCCAGGCCCCGCCCCCCACCAGACAGTGCAAGCCATGGGGCAATGCCTCCCCCCGGCGCAAGAGAGACCGGCGGGAGAGAGGCACCCCAATGGCACACAACCAATGCGGAGCAGCAGCCCCCAGCCAAAGGCGCAGAACCCACCCACCCACCAGTCTGCAGATAGCAGGACAGACCTACCAAGCCGCCAATACCGACCTCAACAACCGGAACAGCTAGAGCTGTCCCCCAGCAAAGAGCACCATCCCGGAGCGCCAAGCTACCCTGCCCCAACCCCCGCGTAAACGCCAGCCCCCATACCGGCGCGGCAGGCCGCCCCACATGCCGTGAGGCGTGCCCTCAAGGCAACCAGCAGACAAGCAAAGCGCCAAGCCCCACCCGTAGGGAAGGGGCACCCCCGCGCCCCACCAGGCCGGCACCGCTCGGAGAAACCCCGCAAAGAGAGCCCCCTGCAACACCACTCCACGCCCACCAGAGACCCACCACCCCGCCATGCCCGACAGCACCCCCCCAATCTCTACAGCGCGGCCCAGCCATCAACAGAGGGATCGGGCCCCCACCCGACAGGCCCACATGTGTGAAGTTACCCACCACCCTGTTATGGTGCCTCTCCATTCCCCAATGGCATATATGTGTATGTGGTCCAATAGCTCCGGAGGGTGGAAATGGTGGTCCCACCCTACGGGGGGTGGTGTGTTGAGGTGCAATTAAAATTGGAGGGATTAGTAGTGCCGCCCCCTTTTTAGTAGCACAGGCCCCACACACATACACCCAGCACGACCCAGGGGAGGCCCCAGCACGGGCGAGGCCCCACAGATCACCCTTCCCTCCCCCCGAAGCTACACAAGCCGGCCCCTGAGGTCCTTCAAGTGAGCCTCCAGGAGGGGGGCGACCCGGCCCACCGTGCCAGCGGTACCCTCAGCAAAGGCGAGCCCCAGGGAACCAGGGAATTTAGCACTTTTTTAGATCATTTAACAGCTTTTTCAGTCACAATAAGAAATTGTGCTGCTTTTAGTTGCTTTAAAAACAGGAAAAATTAAAGATGTCGATGTAAACCTCTTATCTACCTATAAAAGCAAGGGGTGTGTGTGTGTGTGTGTGTGTGTGTGTGTGTGTGTTTGTGTGTGTGTGTGTGTGTGTGTGTGTGTGTGTGTGTGTGGAGCACATATCTCCCCGACACAGGGCGAGTTCGACCTGAAACTTAGTCAATGGGTTCCAAATACCCCAAGTGTGTGTATCTGTTATTTTGGAGTAATTTGGTCATTTCAAAATGTTTATTTTAATTTTATTTCACTTCTGGACGGCCCCGAAATGAACCCTTATTTAGCTTTTCACCTCAGGGTGTGAGGGGGCGCTAGCGCACCATCTATATCTATGTCACTACACAGTTCCTCACCCGAGCAAGAGTCACGTGTCCTGCCAGAGCCAATCGCTGCGCACACAGCCAAGCAGACACCGACTGTAAACACACGAGCGACAGAGAAGAAGATAATTTAGACCGAAACACGGAGCTCTCTGAATAGATCATTTGAAACCATCAGCCACTGGTGAGTCTTTTGCAGACACGTTTCTCAACCCGTTCAATTCTCCATCTGGAAAAATGTGGATTCTCTGTGGTGCCGTGCATGGAAGCTAAGCTCTGACCACTCGGTTCAAAGGTAAAAAACGATTTTTGTTTTTTAAAAAACAAACAGCCGAATTGTAGATAATACTTTAATTTACTTACTCACTCATGTAGTTTGGAGCTTTACGTTTTGTTTTGCGCAGTTTTGTTGTTTTTCTGATTGGCGCTACAATCAAAAATTATACTAAATGAGTAAAATAAAACAAACAACTAAACAATATTTATACAAAAAGTACACAAATAGACTCCAGAATCACTCTATAATGGCAACCAAAAACACTTACACAAAAAAATGCACAAAAAGACAACTGAAAGATAAAAAAAACACACAAAATGACTCCAAAAAACATACATTACAGAAAAATACACCAAACAACAAAAACGTAAAAATGACTCAATACACAAAACTAAATATTTATACAAAAAATACACAAAATGACAACAGAATCACACTCCAATGGCAACAAAAAACTATAATTATACAAAAACACAACAGAAAGATACAAAAATACACAATGACTCCAAAAAACATACATTACAGAAAAATACACCAAGCAAAAAAATATAAAAGTGTGTAAAAAAAAAAAAAAAACAACAAACACATTTATCATGTTCTTGGAAATCACACACACTGTTTTACTTTGCACCCACAAATAAAGCCCTTTATAACACTACAGAGCACAGAGTATGTACACCTCTTTGTACATCCAACCTTCAAACACATACTCATTTGGCCATAATTAACTCTACTTAAGCTCCCACATGAATGCATATTTCTGACGGGCACTGTACTAGTTTACAGAAATAAGAATAAACCAGTTGTAACCACAGGGTGCGACATCAACCCAGTTCTTCTCTATATGTTGCATTATGATGAGCACTTAGGGACTGTTCTCTCACCCAGGGGGTTGATGGGTAGGAGGTGTGGTTTTACGCCCTATATAATGTGTTGACGCGCTTTGTATCATTTATTCATGTGATGCTGCTGAACTGATTAAAAGCTATACTAACCTCCACCTCATCGTTCCTCATCCTGCCCCAACATCTTCATTTACAAAAAGATTTTGTGATTTATATGCAGAAAAAGAGCATATGGATTTATAATGATTAACATTATATTTTATAATATTAAAAATATTGATAATCCAATATTTGAGAAATAATATTTATCTTTTTCATTTCATTTTTTCATTTTTATTTGCACAAATAAACAAGACAAAATGTATACAGTGGTTAAAAGAACATAACTGTGCAGGAGAGAGTGAGAAGACCATTTGAGGTCTTATAAGACCACCTCCCCAAAGTCAAATTAAACAAAAACAGGCATGAGCAGGTAGGTCAATATTTTAAATATATATACACATATTTAAAGATGACTTGTGTATTAACATTTTTTTAGCTGCATTTTAAAAGAGTCAAAAGTGGATATAGTCTTTAAAACAAGAGATAAATGATTCCAGAGTGAAGGTCCTCTATATTTGAGTGTATTTTGTCTGGCTGAAGTTCTACAGAAGGGCAGATGCAAATCTCTGCAATGCCTGGTGGAGGAGGTATGAACATCTGAAGTATATATGAAAAAAATGCTACAAGCCCTGGGCCTTATATTGGACATATGCACATATTTATACATGAAGAGACAAGTGCAATAAATATTAACATTATACATTGTATTTCCTGAAAAGAGGAGCAGATGAGGAAAATCTATTTGAAAAATTCAAAATTCTTAAAATTTTTTTTTGTATCAATAAAATCTTATTCAGATAAGTTTGGCATGTAGCACCCCAAATCATATTACAGTATGTTATATGTGGATAAAGTAAACTATAATACAGTGTCATCATACATTAAGGATCTATTAAGGAGGAAATTTTACTCAAAAAACCTATAGATTTCATTACTTTTCGACAACCATGTTGAGTGTGAGATTTCCAGGTTATTTTTTGGTCTACAGTGACGCCTAAAAATTTAGTTTGAGTCCCTTGACTAATTTTGGTTCCATCAATTAATAGCTCTGCATCTTCTTCATTGAATCTTTTGTTTTTTGTGCCGAATATCAAAAAATTAGTTTTTTGTACATTTAGAAAGAGTTGATTTATTTTAAACCACTCAGAGATATTTGATAATTCTTCATTTGCTTCTCTTATTAAACTATTATAATTTGAATGAGATAATAAAAGACGTGTCATCAGCAAACATAAGAGGCAGTACATTATTACAAACATTTCTTAAATCATTGACATAAATAAAAGAGGTCCCAAAATGGAACCCTGTGGTACCCCGCATCTGTGTTTACCTCTGTTTGAGCTTTGATTGTTAACATAAACAAATTGTTCTCTCTCATCCAAATAGTTTTGTATCCATTTTAAGGCATCATCTTTAATACCATAATTTTCTAATTTTGTTGAAAGGATTTTATAATTAACAAATGCTTTTGACAAGTCTAAAAATATACCAATAGTGTTATTTTTATTATCTAGATCTTTAGTGACTTTATCGACAAACTGCAAAAGGGCCATTTCTGTACACATTTTTTCTCTAAAGCCATACTGATGGTCATACAAAATATTATTTTCTGTCGTGTTTAGATATTCTTTAATTTTTCAAGTACTTTAGAAAACAAGGGTAAGACATAAATTGGTCTGTAGTTGTTAAACAAACTGGAATCACCAGATTTGTACATAGGAGTTACTTTGGCTAATTGAAGATCTCCAGGAACAACAGCTGTTTTGAGTGACAAAGAGAGAACATGAGTCAAGGGCTCAAGAATAGAGGAAGCTACTTTCTTTATAAGACAAGCTCTAATTTAATCGTGTCCTGGTGCTGCGTCCCTCATCTTTAATATTATCTGAAGTACCTCATTTGGAGTTGGAGGATCAAATGCATTTAAACATTGGTATCATTGCAGTTCAAACAAATCAAACGTTGCACACCCTTGAACCAAGCAGCAGCCATGTTGAAAGTCTCAGCTCAATCTGAGCCTGATTCACAGACGCACACACACACAGACAGACAGAGATTCCTTGCTTTTATAGATAGATGACTGATCTGAGCATTAATACAGGGAGATGTATTGTGTTTTCATTTTTGTGGTTTTGTTGTTTTGTCAGTTTTTAGCCACTTTGTGCTTTTTTGTTGTTTTTTGTGTTCTTGTTGTAATTTTGTGTATTTTTCTGTCATTTTCTGCATTTATGTTGTCAGTATGTGCATTTTTGGGGTCACTTTCTGTATTCCTCCTCCTCCTCCTCCTCCTCCTCCTCCTCCTCCTTCTTCTTCTTCTTCTTCTTCTTCTTCTTCTTCTTCTTCTTCTTCTTCTTCTTCTTCTTCTTCTTCTTCTTCTTCTTCTTCTTCTTCTTCTTCTTCTTCTTCTTCTTCTTCTTCTTCTTTCTTCTTCTTCTTCTTCTTCTTCTTCTTCTTCTTCTTCTTCTTCTTCTTCTTCTTCTTCTTTCTTCTTCTTCTTCTTCTTCTGCTGCTGCTGCCTTTGCTGCTGCATAGAGAGCTGCCTTTGGACGTAAATGGTTGTCATCTTAGGGAACTGACGGATCATGTCCAAACACATAAAAACACGCTATAGGAACAAAGGCAGAGCAGCAATGTGCTTTTGAGAAGGGGGCGTGGCCTTCTCCTGCCTTACAGCGGAGTCAGACTGTGCAGCATCTCTGCCGTACCAGGAAATAGCGATGTTTTGTCATTTGGGTTATGAAAAGCACAAAATGCTGACACTTTCAAACTTATAGGTACTGTAGGCTATTTGAATTGGAAAAACACATAATTTATAATTATATTAAAATCAAAACAAATAATCAAAATATTAATTCACCCTTGGGTAGGCACTGCCTACCTTGCCTACCCTGACTGCACGTCACTGCTTAAAACCTTGCTTATGTATTTATGGGCTAAAATAAGTTACTATTTAAAATACAGTAAATTTCTTTTTAATACAATTCAAAGGGAAAATATTTAATTTATGTATGAAAATAGTATAATATAAAAGTATTTCTGTTGAGAAATTGTTAAATTGAAATTGTAATATCTATATTTGATATAAACATAAAGAAAAAGGTTTCAGGTTATAAAGTAGACTTATATTTTAATTTACTACTTTGTATAGACTCATTTCATAATACAGAGGAAAACTCTATTCCCAAAAACAATTCTTTAAATAAACAGTAAAAAAAATAAATAAATAAATAATGCAATCAATATTTTGCTGTTCCCGCGGTTGCGCAGGCGGTAATTATAAGACTGTGACAAAGGCTGTGGGACAACATTAAAACAGAAAAACAGCGAGAGAGAAAATGGAGCACTTTCTTGTATGGTCGCCTGTGATATCGTACATGATATGAGTGACAACAAGTGTTATAAAGGCTCTTTTGCACAATAATAGGTGTGCCTTCAGATTTTTACTTGTCCTTTGTTGTGCCTTGTGCACAAAAAGTTTGGGAACCACTGCACTAGACTAACTCTTAATTTGAACCAGCACATTGTTACAATAATTACTTATTACTTTGTTCTTATTACTAAAAATTATGATTCTTTCCAAATGAGGGTGAATTTAAATGGTGCAAAGGGTGGAGATTGGCATAATTCCACCAGGCAGGGTTGGGGTCAATTACAATTGTAAGTGCGTAATTGGTAATTAATCACAATTATGACATTTTTTTTGTAATAGTAGCTGAAAAATCTGTTGATGTTGTTGTAATTGTAATTGAATTGTATGTGAGTTCATTTATAAATGTAATTGGCATTCATTTTATAATAACTATCATTTACAATGTAATTTAACTTAAAACTAGAGAACCGTGTTATAGTTATATTGCTTACACATAGGCATATGTAGTTAACAAATTAAAATATGTTTCAAATCAAGTTCAACTGACTCATTTTACTCAGACGCACACACCAAAAATATCAGTACCAATATTTTCATTGATTAGGGTGCCTAACAAGGTAACCAGGAGATTCAATACAAAATTATGTTTATTAGTGTATTTTACAGCTAATTAAAGACATATGTCAAACTGAACCGTTAGCATTAGAGATGCTAACAGAATGCTAACGCAAGAGGAAGGTTATGATTCATGGGATTATTTATTAAAGGCTCAATAAAGGTGTTTAGTTGTAATTGAACTTCAATAATTGAGAACGTAATTGAAATTTTAGCTGTAAATAGAAAAAACGCTGCTCAACATAATTAATTGAGCATAGATAATTGAAGAGGTAATTGTAATTTAAAAGTGTAATTGACCCCAACCCTGCCACAATCAGAATATTGTTGTGGTTTTAAAACAACTGTTTACATTTAGAAATGGAAAATCTAAAAATCTGAACGTTTTTTCCTTCTTGTCTCACAGGTTTTTAAAATCAAAGGCCTGTGTGTGTCACCATGCTGTGGACGGTGCTGTTTGCCCTGCTGTTGATCCTGGTTCTTCAGACCCAGATGTTTGTGTGCTTGAAGGAATTACGCACCAGACATTCCACCTTGTCCCTTTCCTCTTCCTCCTCACGCTCTTCCTCTTCATCCTCCTCTTATAATAAAACTCAGCAGCGACTGCCAGGAGCCATCATCATAGGAGTGAGGAAAGGTGGAACCAGAGCTTTGCTGGAGATGCTCAACCTACATCCAGATGTGGAAGTGGCCAAAGCTGAGGTCAACCTAGTGAAAATGTACTCATCAGGCCTGGTCCAGTTATAGTCCAGCCCAGTTAGTCCAAAAGCTGAGGTAAACCTATCAATGGCATAAAATACTGGTAACAACCAGTGTTAATTTAGACAGAGCATTTTTATTTCGTTTTTGTCAAAGTCTTTTGGCTTAAATGCAACTTAGTTTAGTTCAAATATCCACGTACTCTTGGTTCTTTGGTTATTCTGTTTAGTTAAAACCAAAACTGAAGTACAGAAAAATAAAAAAATGGACAAGCAGTGTTTTTCTGTGTTAAAATGAAATCTCTTTGTGTTTTTTTTGGATATTTATGGGAAACTATAGACGAGTAGCACAATCAAAAAAACAAGCAGTGTGCTGGATCAAAAAAGGTCCAAAGTAGCTATGAAGAAACGAAGGTCCGCACCACTGCGTAGTTTGCTCCCAAATTCAGTTTTTAATAAAACACCAAAAGACGTGACGTTTTGGGCTGATCGCCCTTCATCAGACATGGACGAGAGCTTCATGTTTTAAGCTCACCAAACAGAGGGGACACACAGGGGGGCGGACTTTTACTCCTGGACAAAAAAAGGAGCAAAAACAAAGTCACATTACTGATGAACTGGTGAACTGAAATGTTATTAATACATGAATGAATCCTAACCAAACAATGGGTGTTAAAAAAAAATCACACAAATGATATGTGACTAAAGGAACCAGAGGTGGTGTAATTAATCTACTGGTGCTCCTTGTTTCTTGTGATCAACTTCTCTGTGTTGATGGCTGCTGTTAATGGCTAGTGGTATTATAACGTGTAAAATAAATATTTTTAATAACCTCAAGAAAGCTGTAATTGTTTTTGTAACGTCATAATATAAGGGATGTAATAAAATGCTTTTCTGTACCTTGTGTATCAGGTTCACTACTTCAACGTGGAGGAACACTACCGCCGTGGTCTGGACTGGTACCGATCCCAGATGCCTTTGACTTCCTCTGGTCAGCTGACCCTTGAGAAGACCCCAGGATACTTTGCATCACCTCCGGTTCCTGAACGTGTGTGGAACATGAATCCAGCTGTGCGTTTGTTACTCATAGTCCGGGACCCCGCCGTGAGGCTCATATCCGACTACACCCAGGTTCTCCACAATCGCCTGACCCGACACAAGCCCTACCAGCCCCTAGAGGAGCTCCTTCTCCACAACGGCCAGATCGACCCAGGCTACAAAGCCCTGCAGAGAAGCCTGTACTACCACCATCTTACTCAGTGGCTCGACGTCTTCCCTAAGAAGCAGATCCACGTCGTAGATGGTGATGCCCTCATTCGGGACCCGTTTCCTGAGCTGAGAAAGGCCGAGAGGTTTTTGAAGCTCTCGCCTAGAATCAACCCTGACAACTTTTACTACAACACCACCAAAGGCTTCTACTGCCTGCTGTCTGACGGACATGACAAGTGTTTAGATGAGTCTAAAGGAAGGCCACATGCACCACTCAGTGCACAAGCGCTCAGGAAACTTTGTCGGTACTTTGAGCAGCCGAACAAGATGTTCTTTCAAATGATCGGGCGGTCCTTCTCCTGGTGCTGATCCAAAGCAATAGAAGAAGAAACACGGAATAATGACTTGTTTGGTTCGAGGCTGGATCTTTTGGAGTTTAGAAACGTATTTAAATCTGTATCAACTCACAGAAAAACAACCATTCACACGCTGATAATTGAATGTACGAGTAGTGCAAGATGACTGCGTGATTCTTTACAATATAAACTCCGGTCTCATAAAAAGACAATCACTGTTTATTTTGTAACAATTTTGTACAGAAAACAATTCAACTCTTAAATTTTGTGTTATTTGTAAACTGAGTTTAAAATCCATTATCGAGAAAGTTTTTTTTGTAATTGTGTTGTTTTTCTATTTCACGCTATTGTTTTTCCAAGTTATTTGTAATTTTAAAAAATGTGCCTAATAAAAGGACATGTTTTTTTGTAAAGACCCTTTGATTGTTTGTAAACATTGACATATTTTGTTGGGCGGGGCTTAGCCTGGAGGCAAAACCACAATTGTTTTAGTTTTTCTGAGCTCCAGTGTCCGCTGGAATCCTATAAAACTTTCATTTATGTCCACTAACGTTATCTCTCCTATTCTGGCGCCCAAACACACAATAAGATGACATTCTATAGCTGTAATATTAGCTTCCACAGTCTTTAGCCAGCAGCATTTCCTGTTTTTGCCTCCAGCCACGTCACTCGTGACAAGGCCATTAAGGGGTCTATAGTTGGACTTGTTTAAACCTGGGATTAGTCAGAGATACAGTCGGACAAAATCTTTTTTATGAATTAATAAAATATTTGATAACAGACTACCAAACACCAGATGTCATTTTGACGTTCAATTTTGGGCTAAATCTGGTCTTAGCCTCGATTTAGCACAAAAATTGTCATTGAAATTGGGATTTTTTGACCATCAAAATTGGTCCAAATTTAGCCCTAATATACAGTAGTTGTTGAAATTTAGTTGTCATTTAATCGTCCAACTTGGTCCAGATTTAGCACATTTGGTCCAAGTGTAGCGCAAAAATAGTCTTTGGATAGGACTACTCATTAGTGTTAAGTAGCTCAACAGTTTTAACTCTTTTATTTGGGTTAATTTAAACCAAATTAGCTTAAAAAAAAAAATAAGAAAATGTAATGTAACAACCTCAAACATAACAGCCCACAAATATGTACCAAAAATACAAATATGATCCTGGTCCAAGTGGACTACAACGGTTCCCAGAATTAGGTATTACATTTTGAGAAGGTAAGATTTTTTAATTAATTAATCAATAAAATTAATCTTGAGTGCACAGTACTACGATCAGAAAACGGCGGCTTTTCACAATTCTCTTTTCGACCAAATGTTGACGTTGTTTATATGGCAAAGACGTCTTTTCAATGGTTTTTCAACCATATGTTACTGGATGGGATAGACATTTAACAAATTAAATCAACAGGAAACTCTTCTAGCACAGCTGTGGGCTACAGAACCAATTCCAATTTTTAATTGTTAGTGTTTTTTAATCCAGTTTTTTTAAATTTTGTTTTTGTGTCCTTCGCGTGTCATTAAAGTCTTTTAATTATTAGTTCTCTATAATCAGTCAGTCACACCCCTCTTCATACTACCTTATTTTATCTATGGCTTTTTACACTTGCTTTTATTTTTCAGGCTTTTCTCTATTAAATTGTGTGAATGTGAGTTTTCTCCACAGCTTTTTGTTTTGCTTTTTTTTAATTTAGATTTTCAAGACAGTTTGTTTGTCTTCTGTTTCCTGTCTTTTACTCTGTCATTTTTTTCCCCTACATTACGTTTTATAATTTACTTTAGATTTTCTCTATTTCTTTTTCATTTTCTTTGTGTCAGGTTGTCTTTCTTTCTTTTTTTATGTATTTTTTGGGACACATGAAGGAGTTGAGATCAATGCAGGGACACCTCAAAGTGAAGATTATTTTGTAAATCAAACGAGTAATAGTAGGAAAAGGTATTTATACCCCTTTGATGAAAGAAACACTGCAAATAATGTTCCACTTCTTTGTCACTTGTCTTCTCAAATTCACCTTAAGCAGTAAAGATGTTCACTGTGGATGGAATCTGACACGCTTACGTTTAACAACAGAACAAAATGTAGTTATATAAATGTTTTATTTATTTATTTAAATTATAATCATTATATTTTAATCTATTTTATATTTTGTAAATATAAGCTAAAGATTGTTCATTGCACTTTGTATTTGAAATAAGAAATATGAAAAATCATAATATTTTTTTTTTGTTGTGGTTAATTTAATTCCTATTAAAACACTTAGAAGAATGACTGCAGTTTATTAATTGCACTTCATATTTGAAAGTACCTTGGTTCTAAAAAGGTAGAAAACACTGATCTATACCAAATAAAACCAGCAGAGGGCAGCATTGTCATCTTGTTAAGGCGTAACGAGGAACAGGGTGTGGAAACACCCTTTGTGGGGAAGCCAGGAAAGGGATGCAAATGGTTTAGTGGTAGAAGAATTTTTAGATAGAAGCAATTTTGTAATTTTGAATGATGGAAGAGCTACTCGAATTGATATTAATACAAACAAGACTTCTTGCCTTGATCTCAGTTTTACGTGCCCTTCATTGGCAATGTTAGCAAAGTGGGAAGTTTGGGATGATGATACACTCGGAAGCCATCATTATCCTGTTATGGCTACTTTCGGCAGAGCAATTATGGTAGAATCTTCAGACAGATGTCACAGATTGGATTTTTCCAGGGTGGATTGGGACAAGTTCAGGGAAGGTACTAATAAGGGGTTGGATGA
This sequence comes from Gouania willdenowi, assembly GCF_900634775.1. Lineage (NCBI taxonomy): Eukaryota > Metazoa > Chordata > Actinopteri > Blenniiformes > Gobiesocidae > Gouania > Gouania willdenowi. Next base: position 38,532 of record NW_021145214.1, on the reverse strand, counting down.
GGTAGATAGTAACGGGTCTATAGATAACATGTGTAAATCTTTGACAGATATGATTATGAGAGTTGCTGCAGAGACTATTCCGAGTAGAAGGTTGCCCCGTGATCGAATAATTGTTCCATGGTGGAACAAGGAATGTGCTGAAGCAGTAAGCAATAGAAGGAAGGCTTTTAAAAAGGTAAGGATACGTCCTACTCAGGAAAATGTTATTGATTATAAGAGGTGGAGGGCTTTGGCTCGGAAAACAATTAAGGGGGCAAAAAATAAATGTTGGAGGGAGTTCTGTAGTACGATAGGACCAAGAACCCAAGTTAAAGAAATCTGGGCTCGGATTCCTAGAATGGTGGGGAAAAGGAGTAATACTGCTCTACCAGTGTTAAAGAATAGCAGCGCAGAAGCTGTCTGTAGCAAAGAAAAAGCTGATATGTGTGTAGAAGTATTTCAAGAAGTGCATAACTCGACAGTTTTGGGGGATGAAAGTCTTTGAATGAGAAATGAAGTTCTGCGAGATAATAATTGGAAATTAACATGCAGTGAAGACACGAACAGCTCGTTTAATCTGTATTTTTCTTTTAAGGAGCTTAAAGATGCAGTAGAGGCTGGGGCCAATACTTCACCAGGACAAGATGAGATGCAGCCACCGGCCTGTGCAACAAATAAATAATAATGGTTAACACTTTACTTGAAGTTTTAAACATAACGCTGACATTTTATGCTGTAATTATTATAACATGAGACCTGTCATTATGAATGAGGTGTTATGAAGGCTGTCATTAAGTTTTGTTTGTTACCCATAACTCTACCAAACCCCATTAGATCCTCCAAAAAATGCCAACATAGCTCCAAAGATGTCATCATTTAGCAAATTGTCATAATTTAGCAAACATACTCAATAACAGCCTTCGTGACACTTTATTTATGTTAATGACAGATAATGACAGCGTAAAAAGATTTGTATTTTATTTCCGTGGTTGGTTTTGAAAAATTCCTACTTACGCTTTAACGCTTATCACTCTGATGTAGCATGCCTCAATAGCCTTAATGCACTTAGCCATACACACACACACACACACACACACACACACACACACACACACACACACACACACACACACACACACACACACACACACACACACACACTTTAAACTAACAAACTTTATACACTGTTCTAAAACTCTGACCACACACTACAAGCATACTTTACAGTACACATTAATAATGTACACAAAGTAAAAATGAGCTGCAGAAAGACATTTATTCATCCAGACATTGAACTCATCTTACATTAACTTCCTATAAATCACCTGCTTCAATTTCTCCACACTTGTCACCAGACTGGCTTAACTGATTACGCAACATAAGCACAATATGCACAACTATAACATCACATTTCACTCTCACCTTGAACCAATCGACTCTTCACCACCCCTTCCATGTTCCTACCCTGACTCCCTCTTCCCTGTTCCCTTCCCCCTCAGATAAGTGTAACACTGCCCTCTCTTTTTATATTCTCCCTTTAATAAAGTGTTTCTTACCCTTCCATAGGGAGGGCTGGTGATGGTCACAATTATGCAATAAAATAATATCATTTATTTAATTGCAATAACAAAACATGCATTGTTGTCAATAAGAGATTGCACTACATGGCTCCTTCATTCTCAAATCCCTCAGTAAACAATGAACATCAATGGAGAATTTATTGTGCAACAGGGTCTTTTTGCTGACATTATTTAATTAAAATCAGGAGTTATTTGGTGCTTTTCATCCTACTTGCTCTCTCTCTATCTGCCCCTCTGATCATTGGCCTCTTTAATAGACTTCGTCACACGTGTCATTAAAAATCAGGTGTCAAGTCATGACACATTGGCTGTAAAGATCAATTTATTAGTTTTCAGACACTGTTAGAATTAATTCAATAGATCAATTATTGGCGGAGTTATGACAGTTTAAAGCAGCCTAATGTGATTTCGGTGCTACGTTCAGGGTCCGTGGGACACCAGTAATTTCCATGAATATTACGCAACGGACAGGACTTTATAAGTGGTAATGAGCTGGTAAAACAAACGTATAGTCACCCCATGTAAATATTTTATTTTTAGAGGTCATAAAATGTTTAAATATCCCACAATAATGCTCACAAATAAAAAATAAAAAATGGGCCGTGTAACTTGTTCAGTTTTGTACGCGTGTCCGTGAACTGACGTCAGAGCCATGGCAACGAGGAGGATGCGACTTTTAAAGTCACCTGTTAACGTCCAACGTTCACTGTGAGCAGCGAGACGAGAGAGGAGAGCTGTGAACAACTTTGAGCTGAGAAACATTTACAAAACACACAGAAAGTCTTTACGAGACTTGTACCAGACCAGAAGAAGACTTTATACCAGGACCAGAGGAAGACTTTATACCAGGACCAGAAGAAGACTTTATACCAGGACCAGAGGAAGACTTTATACCAGGACCAGAGGAAGACTTTATACCAGGACCAGAGGAAGACTTTATACCAGGACCAGAGGAAGACTTTAGACCAGGAGGAGAAGAAGACTTTATACCAGGAGGAGAAGAAGACGTTAGACCAGTAGGTGACCATGGCCCCGCGCATGGCCCAAGGTAAGACATGTTTTTATTATTATCTGATATTCATACTTTAATCATTTTAGCATCAAACGTGTTATGATTTAAAATAGTCATTATTCTAGGTCTGAATCAGGTTTAAGGCGTTTATATTTATATTAAAGACCTACAGAAAATGGTTGATAGTTTTCATTTTTCATGTGTTTAACGTTTGTTTTTGTGATAATTTGACTCTGATGTGATACTTGTAGTGAGCGTTTGGGCTGCTGAGACTGTTTTACAGAGTTTTATTTACTATTTACTTAAGTCCTGTTCTGAGGTAGCTTTGATGGAAATGTGTATTTTATTTCCTACATTATTTTCAGTCCATTTGTAACATTTTTTTAGAAAAAATGGATACTTTGACTTCACTACACTTCCCATGAGCACCTGAATTAGCTGTTATGATTTTGTTTTGGTTTGTTTTTTAGACTTAAAGAATGTTGCTGACTGGGTAAAATGTATTTACCATGGATGCTGTTTGCATTGTTTGTAATTTAATATTTCTTGGTTTATTCTACTCATGTCAGTGATGTTTAATCTGTTACTACATACTTTATTTCCTACATTGATTATTTTCTTGATGTAGAAATATTTCTCCTTATTTAAGTTTAAAAGGCTTTTTTTTTTTTTCCTCTTATTTAATTATATTTTTTTATTCACAGTTTAGGCATGTACAATCCAAAGTTTAAAAAAGCATTGCAACAATTAATAAAACGTAGCATGTTTTAGATCACACATTACTGCAATACCCCTCTGTTTGGTTGTTGTTCCATATATACATTACTGTGTGTAGGTCTGAGGAAATACAATACATCTAATAATTATATTTCTTACTATTGTGAACCATAGTAAATTGAATTGAAATATCACTCTTTATTAACCATGTTTTTCTTTTTTCTTTTTTTCAGATTTAGTCCATGAGTGGGCCTCACCTGAGGGTTTGGTTCCACCCTGGGTCGAGGCTCCGGCTTTGGCCCTGGACTTGTACGACACCCTGGGTTCGGACCCAGAGGTGGTCGACCCAGACTGGGTCGACCACCTGGGTTTAGACCCAGAGTGGGCCGACCACCTGGGTTTAGACCCAGAGTGGGCCGACCCCCTGGGTTCGGACCCAGAGTTGGTCGACCCAGACTGTGTCGAACCCCTGGGTTCGGACCCAGAGTGGGCCGACCCTCTGGGTTCTGAACCAGTGTGGGTCGACCTCCTGGGTTTAGACCCAGAGTGGGCCCAACTTCCTGTCCTAATAGAGGCAGCTGAGTTTGACATGTTTGCTTGTAATATTTCTGAGTTCTTTGTTTACAGTGACCCTGACAGTGAAGGTGTGGATCTGCACTTGGACGTGGAACGCTGAGGAGTCTCCAGCTCTATCCATAGTTGTATTTGCACCAAGGTTTGTGTATATCATCAACTTTCTGTGTTTTTGACCTCTGTAGTGTCTTGACCGTTATGTAAATAGTTGTTGTAGGTGGTAAGTCATAGCTGGCCTTTGCGTCTTGCGGGACAGTTCATGTCCCAGGCAGCGTCTGGCACCAGGACCTTTTTAGATAGTAAGCATTTTATTTTTAGTTTCTTTATGATGGGCCACAGTCGGCGTGGTTCTCCTGTCACTTTAATAAAACATGCATGTATATTATGTTAAGTTAGGTTGTTAAGAGTTAAAGATAAACTTTTTATTCCCAGCATGTGGGATGAACGAGGGAAGAAAAGATGGAGGACAGGAGGAGACATCAACAGAGGACGGAGATGAAGAAAGACTTCTATCAATGTAAGCAAAGCCTCCCATTTACACAGAAAGACACTGAACACATGTTTATTGTAAAAATGGACGTTACTTTAAAATAATGCCTGTAAAGTGTCAGACAGGAGTGCCAGCATCTACTGATGGAGGTGTAGAAGAAGAACGATGGAGGATGGGAGCACCAGCATCCACAACAGCCCACTGAAGTGTCCCACACTCAGCCTCAGGAGGAGACATCAGAGGACAGAAAGACTTCTATTCACTAAAACAATGTAAGCAAAACCTCCCATTTACACAGAAAGACAATAAACACATGGATTTTTTTAAAAAATCCTCATGTTAGCCTATATATATATATATATATATATATATATATATATATATATATATATATATATATATAAATATATATATATATATATATATATATTTTTTTTTTTTTTTTTTTCCTGCAGTCTGTGCCTTCTCCTCACCCTCCACTCTCTTTTCTGTTTCAGGTGTCTTGATGCTGGAGATGGTGGTTCCTGATCGATGGCTCACGGCTCAACTAGTCTAGGACACATGGATGGACTATTCTTCTATCCTATTCTGTTTGTCCCTCTGTTCACTAACCCCAACCAGTTGAAGCGGATGGCTGCCACCTCTGAACCTGGTTCCGCTGGAGATTTCTTCCTATAAAAAAGAGGGAGTTTTTTCTTCCCACTGTCGCTAAATGCTTGTTCATGTGGATCTTGTTGGGTTCTTTCTTCTTTTTTACTATCGCTTTTATATTTTGTTCAGCGTTTTGAGATGACTTTGTTATATTTTGCTCTATATAAATAAAGTTGAATTGAATTGAAGTTGAATGCTTAATATCAAAATGCCAAATATAAAAATAGAGGTTATTTTGTACACGTGTAAAATGTCTTGTGTGATTGCAGAGATCAGATGGTCCCAGATGTTTGTCACCACAGCAGAGAATGAGACAGCAGTAGTCTAGTCTACATGGACTGCTTTGATTTAAACTATATTAAATAAAATCATAAAAACTTGAACTTGGTGAAATGCTTTGTGTGCTTAATAAACTAACTTTCCATTAGAACCTGAGCTCATCTTCATCACAGGATGTTTCTTCATCAGTTCTTCTTACAGACTGAGTTAGCTCACACATAGACATTATTTATGTAATATGACATTTAGAATCATTTTTCTGACACAGAAAGATTAGCTTAATCTAAGGTTTTAATCATGAAAACAGAGTGATCTAACATTATTATGCATACATTCCAAATCTGTTTTTTTGGAGAGTGTTGATGTCTGAATGCAGATTAAAAAAAAAAAAATAAAAATATTAATTCATTTATGTTTTGCTTAAATTGAGCCAATTATTATTATTTTTTTTTACACCAAGTGGTTTAATAGGAACAAATTATCACTGAATTTAAGTAGGTCTTACTAAAAACTAAATTAATGTTGTTTGGTATTTGCAAAAACAATGCTCCTGCACAGTTATTGATAGATGGTGTAAATATTGACATAGATCATGAAAATAAGTTTCTGGGCACAATATTTGATGAAATGGAAAAGGACAACGTGACTAAACCAGGTTCCATCAAAGTAAACACACAAAAAGGCTCCAAAAACAGCTAAAATGACAGATGACTACAAAAATACACTAACACTAACAGAAAAACACACAAAATGAGAGAAGATTATACTATATATGAAACAAAAACACAAATACACAAACTGACTCCAAAAACAAATGTACACATTGTTCTATTACACATTGTTGGCGATGTAAACATGTTTGTCATACAAATAAAGCTGTTTTTAATTGAAATGAGAGAGAGAGAGAGCAGGTATCCTGAACACATTGTAAAAACCACTGAAATGATGGCAGTTTTTATTTTTTTAGGAACTTTAGTATTTCATGCTGTATTCTATGTTGAATGTTCAGTTGTCCCCAGTAGAGGGAACCATTTCCTTTTGTATGAAATGCAACATCTGTCTCCACATCTGTAACTTCAGACTGAGTGGAGAGGCATACACTTCTTTAGCATGTCTCTGACTGTTTCTGACATCTATTTTACATTTAATGCAATGTTGTCTGCACTCTATATGTTTATAAAAAAAGAAAACAATAGATAATCTGTTAATATTTTGACCATTGTCTCCTGACAAAATCAATCATTATCCTCTTGTATGTAAATGTTGCAACATCATGTTTTCAGTTGAAGTAAATATGTTTGTTAGATCCTCCTTGAAATCATGTGGATCTTGTTGGGTTCTTTCTTCTTTTTTACTATGGACTTTATATTTTGTTCAGCGTTTTGAGATGACTTTGTTGTATTTTGCTCTGTATAAATAAAGTTGAATTGAATTGAAGTTGAATGTTTAATATCAAAATGCCAAATATAAAAATAGAGGTTATTTTGTACACATGTAAAATGTCTTGTGTGATTGCAGAGATCAGATGGTCCCAGATGTTTGTCACCACAGCAGAGAATGAGACAGCAGTAGTCTAGTCTACATGGACTGCTTTGATTTAAACTATATTAAATAAAATCATAAAAACTTGAACTTGGTGAAATGCTTTGTGTGCTTAATAAACTAACTTTCCATTAGAACCTGAGCTCATCTTCATCACAGGATGTTTCTTCATCAGTTCTTCTTACAGACTGAGTGAGCTCACACATAGACATTATTTATGTAATATGACATTTAGAATCATTTTTCTGACACAGAAAGATTAGCTTAATCTGAGGTTTTAATAATGAAAACAAAGTGATCTAACATTATTATGCATACATTCCAAATCTGTTTTTTTGCCTAACTTGAAGCAATTATTATTATTTCTAGAACGTCAGAGGTATGTATTCAATAAACATCTCATGAATAAACTTAAAAAAAAAGAATTAAATCTTGCACAATTACAACTTGATTTATCTTTCTACAAAGACATCTGCATAAGAGTCAAAATGAAATAAAATAAAACCAATGAATACAAGTTTAAAGAATAAAAAATGTATCAGGCTCTAAGTATAGCTACAATTATGAACTGTAAAACAGTGTCATACCAAATGTGCCATGTGGGTAACAACATAAAACAACAATAGGTAGAAACTTTAACTTGCACTGAAGAAGGTGGCTGGTCGTAACAGTTGGGTGTAGAAATGTAATGAATAGCTTTACTTCTTTGAAAATGTACTTATAAACAGATTTAGAAACATAATCACAAAAGTATAAATACCCATAAAAGCAACTCAATTACAGTAACATGAGTAATTGTAATCCATTACTTTCACCTCTGCTTACTGTATATTAATTCCAGTAGAACGTGCACCAGTAGAGGTGCAGGTGTTGAAAACTCTGACTCTTTAACCCAGCACATAGAGCTTCTTGTTGTGAGGCACAAGCCATAACCACTCTATCATAAAATGTTAAAAATGCTCTAAAATGCTGTGGAATTTCCAATTTTCAATTCAATATTCAAACACCACAGCAGCAGGACAAAGAATTCACTATTTTCCACAAACTAAAGTCAATGCAGTGTTTCCCTGATGTTAGGCTGATCATATTTTGATTTCCAGAGAACACTTGGTACTCAAGGTTTTTTCAAATAAAATAAAGAAAAAAAAAAATCTAAACAAATTACAATCTCTTCATAACTAAAAAAATAAATAAATACATAGAGTTGCTGGTCATAGAATTAGATTATGAACAGGAAGATGTTATATTATCAGCATTTCTAAACACATTAATGTGTGCATTAAAGCAGGGATTCTCAACTGGTGGGTCGGGACCCAAAAGTGGGTCACAGACCTGTACTGGTTGGGTCACAGACAGCTGGTCAAAACTAAATTCATACTTAACATCTCACATGTTGGACTTTCTTTTATTTTGAAAAAAACTTTTCTTTTGACAGGCATGCTGTGAAATGCATGTTACACAGGAAAATACAGAGATTTATGTTTTAAAAAAGATTATATACGTGTGTTTTCAACAGCCTAATTGAGAAAAAAATAATTTGTGGTTGAATTCTAAAAAAAAACTGGGTCACAATTTAATGAGCGTGGTAATATGTGGGTCCCAGGGTGAGACCAGTTGAGAACCCCTGCATTAAAGCATGTTAGTGGATTATCCCCTGCTAAACTACTACATTTTTTTTTTGACACTATAGATCACTATATTCTACTAGAGAGATTAGAGAAATTACTTGGAATCACAGGGACTGCCCTAAACTGGTTTAAGTCCTACCTATCTGATAGGTACCAGTTTGTACACGTGAATAATAAGTCTTCTGAGTACATTAAAGTAAGCTACGGGGTTCCTCAGGGCTCTGTGCTAGGTCCAATCCTCTTCTGTATCTATATGATCCCCCTTGGTAATGTTATGAGAAAATACTCTGTTAACTTTCACTGCTATGCTGATGATACCCAACTGTATGTATCAATGAAGCCAGGTGAGACAAATCAGCTATCTAAACTTGAGGCCTGTCTAAAGGACATTAGGGCCTGGATGGACCAAAATTTTCTTCTTCTCAACTCAGACAAGACTGAGGTCATTGTACTGGGCCCACGACACCTTAGAGAAACCTATGCTAGCCTAACTGCCCTAGATGGCATTACTCTGGCACAAAGCACAACTGTTAGAAACCTTGGGGTTCTATTTGATCAGGACTTATCCTTCAACTCTCACATAAAACAAACTTCAAGAACTGCCTTCTTTCATCTCCGTAACATTGCTAAAATCAGATCTATCCTGTCTCAGGGCGACGCCGAAAAGCTAGTCCATGCTTTTGTTACCTCTAGACTGGATTATTGTAATTCTCTTTTAGCAGGCTGCCCGAGCAAGTCGCTTAAGACACTTCAGCTGGTTCAAAATGCTGCAGCACGTGTACTGACTAAAACTAGGAGAAGAGATCAAATTACTCCTGTATTAGCCTCTCTGCATTGGCTTCCCATAAAATATAGAATAGAATTCAAGATTCTTCTTCTCACTTATAAAGCCCTAAATGGACAGGCACCAGTCTATCTCAAGGAGCATGTAGTGCCATACAATCCCCCCAGAACACTACGCTCTCAAAATGCTGGACTACTCGTTGTTCCATTTGTCTCTAAAAGTAGTATAGGAGGAAGAGCTTTCAGTTATCAGGCCCCACTTCTCTGGAACCATCTACCAACCACGGTTCGGGGGGCAGACACCCTCTCTACCTTTAAGGTTAGGCTCAAAACATTCCTCTTTGGTAAAGCTTTTAGTTAGGAACCAGCTCATAGCTCATAATTGAGATGCAATAGGCATAGACTGCCGGGGGGGGGGGGGGGGTCTGGCATGCTCGGTTGGAGAGAGGTTGGAGAGGGCGTTAAGAGAGAGGTCATTTAGGTTAGAGAGGGACCGGAGAGGGTCCCATTCCTCTCTCAAACACTCCCTCTATGTCTGCTTCTTCCCTTGTGTGTTTGCTCCTGTACTCCTTCTGGCTTTTGTCTTGCAGGTCCGTGGGATCCTTAGTGTGGAGTTACAGAGTCTCAGCGGCTCTGTCTCCACCCTCTCCTCTGCACACACCCAACACAGCATAACGTGGATGGCTGTTCATCATAGGAATGGGATCCACACAAGGTTCCTGCTGCTTAACAGAAGGTTTTCCTTGCCGCCATGATGAATTCATGTTGGGTGTGGGATACATATGTATGTGTATATACGTATATATGCCTATGTGTGTATCCATAAAATGAAGAGTCCGTCCTTAAGACTGCTCTACTGTAAAGTGTCTTGAGATACCATTGGTTATGACTTGGCGCTATACAAATAAAGATTGATTGATTGATTGATTATTTTTGGTTTTTTTTTGTATTTTCATTTTTTATTACTATTATAATCACTTTTTTAAATTGTGAGATACACTGCTGTTGTTTTCATGTAAAAAAAAAAAAAAAAATCAAGAGATTAGAAAATTAAGAGATCATTAGCAGATACACAGCGTTTACTTAGCACAGTTTTATACCCACATAGGCTACATATCTTTTTATCAAATAAGCTTAATAAGCTAAGTGTTTAAATATGATCGCTGACAGATTTTTTATTATAATACTTTTTTTTCTTTTAATTTGCTCTTGCTGACTCTGCATAACTATTTTTCTCCTCTCTGGTTCGGTTGGGAAGCCAAACAATTTCACTCCTTTTTGGGAACAAGAGGAGCATCATCATACAGCACAGCAAACTGTATGAGTTATTAATGTTTCTGACTTTGTCAGGCATTTATTTAATGAATTTATCTTGGTACATAAGCGCATAGTAAAAAATCAAATGTCTATTTTTATATATGTATGAACACAATAAATATGTTTTCATTGTGTCCTGTCTGGATGTGGTGTTTTTTTAATGACCTCTTTTAATGAAAATTCAAAGCAATACATCCTGTATACAAAACATATTAACACATTTTTTAACCAAATTAATGTTGGTCTTAACAGGTAAGCTGTTTACACTATTATTAATACAAATTTATGTTAGGAAAATAAAAATTGGGAAACTACCTAAACATATTGTATATACACATACATATGACTACGTACTGTATACTTATCGTCAATCAATGCAGTTATTGATGACAATTTACCGAAAATCCAAGTTATGTCACGAGGAATCAATGGATTTGAATGGCCCGCCACTAACTTCAGGGAACAAATTCAGTCTTACATGAATCACGTGACAGTCAAGCATTTTGGACTTTGTTGTCGCAACTCTCTCTCTATACGACTCTGGGCTACACAATCATGGAGAAGACTGCTGACCTGACAGTTTGTCCAAAAGACCACCATTGACACCTTGTTCAAGGAGGGCAAGACACAAAAGGTCATGGCTAAAGAGGCTGTCTGTTCACAGAGCTCTGTGTCCAAGCACATTAATAGAGAGGCGAAGGGAAGGAAAAGATGTGGTAGAAAAAAGTGTACAAACAATAGAGATAACCAGGCCCTGGAGAGGATTGTGAAACAAAACCCATCACAAATGTGGGGGAGATTCACTAAGAGTGGACTGCAGCTGGAGTCAGTGCTTCAAGAACCACCACACACAGACGTATGCAAGACATGAGTTTCAGCTGTTACATTCCATGTGTCAAACCACTCTTGAACAAGAGACAGCGTCAGAAGCGTCTCACCTGGGCTAAAGACAAAAAGGACTGGACTGCATTTTGCATGTCCTTTGGAAATCAAGGTCCCAGAGTCTGGAGGAAGAGAGGAGAGGCACAGAATCCATGTTGCTGGAGGTCGAGTGTAAGGTTTCCACAGTCAGTGATGGTTTGGGGTGACATATCATGTGCTGGTGTTGTTCCACTGTGTTTCCTTAGGTCCAAGGTCAACGCAGCTTTTTACCAGGAAGTTTTAGAGCACTTTATGCTTCCTGCTGCTGACCAACTTTATGGAGATGCACATTTCATTTTCCAACTGGACTTGGCACCTGCACACAGTGCCAAAGCTACCAGTACCTGGTTTAAGGACCATGGTATTCCTGTTTTTGATTGGTCAGCAAACTCACCTGAACTTTACCCAATAGAAAATCTATGGGGGATTGTGAAGAGGAAGATGTGAGACGTCAGACCAACAATGCAGAAGAGCTGAAGGCCACTATCAGAGCAACCTGGGCTTTCATAACACCTGAACAGTGCCACAGACTGATTGACTCCATGCCACGCCTCTTTGCTGCAGTAATTCAGGCAAAAGGAGCCCAAACTAAGTATTGAGTGCTGTACAAGCTCATACTTTTCAGTATCTGTCTTAAGTAATATTCTAATTTTCTGAGTTTCTGAATTTGGGATTTTCATTAGTTGTCAATTATAATCATCAAAATTAAAAGAAATAAACATTTGAAATATATTAGTCTGTGTGTAATGAATGAATATAATATACAAGTTCCACTTTTTGAATGGAATTACTGGAATAAATACACTTTTTCATGAATTTCTCATTTTATGACCAGCACCTGTAGATCTGAACTCAGAGGTGGATCAACTTAACCACTTTAACTATGCCTAAAATCTTTGTCCTTGAATATAAATTAAAAAAAAACCTAAAAACTGATAGTTTGTGTCTCTGTCGACCAATGTTGGCTTTCTGAACTTTATTCTGTTCTTTGCCTGTGGAGACACAGAGGTGATGGAAACTATTCAGTCATTTCATAGTTTTCTAATGAACTGAATGTGTTCCAGTCTTGTGGATGGACTTGTCCATTGTCCATGTACTTGAAGAAAACATGTCATTTCATAAAACAAAAGGTCCTTGGAGTTTACAAGCTCTTAGATCAGTGATCCCCAAGATTTTGCAGCATCTGGATGAGCCAGTGCTGGAAGAGATCCATGCCTTGTTTAACTACATTTGGGAAGCTGGATCGATGCCAAGGGTGTGGAAACATGCTGTAGTAATTCTAATCTTGAAGCCGGGAAAGGATCCCTCTTCTCCGTCGTCGTATAGACCTATTGCATTGACTTCAGTGCTATGTAAGGTGATGGAGAGGATGGTCACTAATAGACTTGTGTATTTTTTAGAAAGAACTGGTTATTTTGTGAATTATCAAAACGGATTTAGCTTTGGAAGAAATACCATGGACTCGGTTGCAGTATTGGATCAGGATATCCGAAGGGCAGTGGTTAATAAGGAGGCCGTGGTGGCAGTTTTCCTCGATATAGAAAAGGCTTATGACAGTATGTGGCGGGAGGGTTTGCTGATGCTGGCATTAGGGGAAGAATGTTTGTATGGATTAAAGAGTTCCTTAATGGTAGAACAATACAGGTAAGAGTAAAAAATCAACTTTCAAAAATCGTTAGTATTTTGAATGGTACGCCTCAAGGATCTGTAATTAGCCCTGTTTTATTTAATGTAATGATTAATGGTATTTTTCAGGGTGTTAATCCAGGTTTTGGAAAATCCCTGTTTGCAGACGATGGCGCTATTTGGCATAGGGGTAAAAATACAGAACACTTAATCAAGCAAACTCAGGTAGCCCTGGATCAAGTAGTACACTGGGCAAAAATGTGGGGTTTTAGGATTTCAGCATCTAAAAGTAAGTACATGATCTTTGGCCTGAAAAAGAAAATTCCACAAATGACTTTGTATTTATATGGAAACCAGTTAGAAAAGGTAAAAGTGTTTAAATTTCTCGGAATGTGGATGGATGAGAGGCTAACATGGAATACGCATATTGAAAAGACTGTTGGTAAGTGTGAAAAAGTTGTAAATGTACTTCGTAATTTGGCTGGCAGTGACTGGGGAACATAGGTCAACTCTGATTATGATTTATAGAGCAATGATAAGATCTGCATTGGACTATGGGAGTTTTGTATTTGGGGCTGCAGCAAAAACTGTGTTACAAAAGCTGGGCAGAGTTCAAGCAAAAGCCTTAAGAGTGTGCAGTGGAGCTTTTAGAACCACACCCATACCTGCACTGTTGGTTGAAATGGGGGAAACATCTTTAAAAATTAGAAGGCAGAAGCTGGGGCTCCAGTACTGGACTAGACTAGCAGGACTGCAGCATAAATCTGCGGCCAACTGCCTCTTGGAGGATTGTTGGGAGTTTGCAAAAAGGGAGGGAAAAGCGCATTTTTTGAGACATATTTGTCAGCTGGCTGGTAACGTGGGTTTGGAGAACGGGAGTGTTGCTGAGTTAATGTGGTCCCCTGTCCCATTCTGGCTTTTGCCAGAGCCGGACGTTCAATTGGGCATGTTGGGGATGGATAAGAGTTTTGTTTGTGGCCAAGTAAATGAATTTGTGGCTCTAAATAAAGAAACGGCTTGTCACATTTTTACAGATGGGTCTAAGGATCTGACATCAGGAAAAGCAGGTCTTGGAGTCTACATTATGAATAATGAAACTGGGAAAAGTATGCGTGTATGTGATTATGTATCTGTGTTCACGACTGAGTTGTTAGCCATTAGGTGGGCTTTAGATTGGATTGAACGAAATAAACCTGAGATGTCGTATATATATTCGGATTCCATGGCTGCCTTACAGGCAATTTCTGACCATCCCTCCGGGGCTAGGATAGATACTGTGGTAGAGATTTTGTGTTGCCTTCACCGGATAGAGTTGATGGGGTCTAGTATTGTTTTTTCCTGGATCCCATCTCATGCAGGTATTGTGGGGAATGAAGCTGCTGATAGGCTAGCAAAGAAGGCTCTTCTCGAGACGGAAATTGAATATGTGGTCCGATTGGGGAAGGCTGAGTGTGTCAATGTTTTCAAAGCTACTGTGTATCAGCAATGGCAAAGGGAGTGGGTGAATGAGTCTAGAGGGAGGCATTATTTTAAGTGTCAACCTTGTGTGCAGGGCAATAGACTCCTGTGGGCAACTTGCCGATCAAATCAAGTTAAGATAACCAGATTAAGACTGGGGCATTGTGGACTAGCTGCATATTTAAATCGAATAGGCAAACATCCGGATGGATTATGTCAGTGTGGTCAACTTGAGACTATTTCCCATGTTCTATTGGCCTGTAGATGTTATTCTGTTGAAAGGGGAACGTTATTTAAAGAACTTTCAACTCTTGGGCTGACAGTGTTTTCAATAAAGTCAATATTTGCACCAAGAACAGAGTCGATTTTAATAGATAAGGCAGTCGTGAGGTATCTCCAATCTTCCAACCTCTATTTGAGAATCTAAAATGGAGTGACTCTAAGTGAACAGAAGAGGGCAGCATTACGCTTCTTTTAGTGTATAGCCTGCCGGAAACCATTAGAAGAAGAAGAAGAAGATAATTTAGACCGAAACACGGAGCTCTCTGAATAGATCATTTGAAACCATCAGCCACTGGTGAGTCTTTTGCAGACACGTTTCCCAACCCGTTCAATTCTCCATCTGGAAAAATGTGGATTTTCTGTGGTGCCGTGCATGGAAGCTAAGCTCTGACCACTCGGTTCAAAGGTAAAAAACGATTTTTGTTTTTTATAAAACAAACAGCCGAATTGTAGATAATACTTTAATTTACTTACTCACTCATGTAGTTTGGAGCTTTACGTTTTGTTTTGCGCAGTTTTGTTGTTTTTCTGATTGGCGCTACAATCAGAAATTATACTAAATGAGTAAAATAAAACAAACAACTAAACAATATTTATACAAAAAGTACACAAATTGACTCCAGAATCACTCTATAATGACAACCAAAAACACTTACACAAAAAAATGCACAAAAAGACAACTGAAAGATAAAAAAAAACACTCAAAATGACTCCAAAAAACATACATTACAGAAAAATACACCAAACAACAAAAACGTAAAAATGACTCAATACACAAAACTAAATATTTATACAAAAAATACACAAAATGACAACAGAATCACACTCCAATGGCAACAAAAAACTATAATTATACAAAAACACAACACATTTTATTAAAGTAGGTTTTCCTGTTAATACAATATTTTTTGCAAGTGAAGGACCAATATTTACAAAAAAAATTGTTAAAACCATTTGCTATGTCTATGGGATTATTATAATCTCTGATGCCATCAGAAAACTGTGGTGTATACTTCTAGTTGTTTGTTTTTTGTTTAATAATTCATTTATGACATTCCATGTTTTTACTTGAATTTACCAGTTTTTCAGAAAAATATTTTCTCTTGGCAACATTGAGAATTTTAATGAATTTATTTTTATATTTTGTATAGTATGAAATATTTAAAGGCGCAGGACTAGTGAAAGACTTTTTATACAACTTATTCTTGGTAATAGAGGATTTTTGTAAACCAGGCGTAAACCATGGCTCAGACATTTTCCTTTGTTTATTTTTACTTTGTACATAAGGAAATGATTTATCAAACAAGGATGAAAATACATTCATAAATGCGTGATAAGCCATCTCGGCATCCTGGTGTTTGAAAACCTCATCCCATGTTGAATGAGCGAGTGCGGTTTTAAAACATTCCTCATTTTTCTGGTTGAATCTACGACGTCTCAAACTGCATTTTATATCAAACTTAGTCCTCAGTTCTGATAAAATACTGATAGTAGGAGATTTTAATATCCATGTTGACAAAGATAGTGATAGCCTGAGCTCAGCCTTTATGTCCCTAATATACTCAGTTGGCTTTTTTCAAACTATTAATGAAGTTACTCATCGTTTAAATCATACTCTTGATCTTGTTCTAACATATGGCCTTGATATTAATGAACTAAAAGTCTACCCTGAAAATCCTCTGCTATCAGATCACTTTTTAATATCTTTTAACATTATCCTAGAGGATCTCGCACTGTGCAATAAAATAGTTACGAGTAGAAATCTGTCCAATAGTGCTGTGGCTAAATTTAAAGAGGCCATTCCTGCTGCCTTAAACTCAGTGCACCATCCAATAAATAACTATGATATTAATTATAGCCCCTCTCAACTGGATCTGCTTGTCGATAGCTCTGCTAGTCTACTAAAATCCACCTTGGACTCAATTGCCCCATTGAGGGAAAAAGCTATTAAACGTCAGAGGAAAGCTCCGTGGTTTAGCTCTGAAACTCACACACTCAAACAAACAACCCGTAAATTAGAGAGAATGTGGCGCTCCAATAAAACAGAGGAGTCACGAATACTCTGGCAAGAAAGCCATAGTAAATACATGACAGCCTTACGACATAGTCGATCTACATACTATTCCTCACTAATTGAAGAAAATAAAAATAATCCGAGGTACCTTTTCAGCACTGTAGCCAGGCTAACACAAAGTCAGAGCTCTATTGAGCCCATGATTCCTCTAGCCCTCAGCTGTGAGGACTTTATGACATTTTTTAACGATAAAATTCATAAGATTAGAGATAAAATTAGCCACTCCCTGCCTTCACCTGGGCCTGCTGTACCATTAAATGTAAATAGGCCTAACCTAAACTGTTTCACACATATAGGACTTCAGGAACTTAACTCTATTATTTCATCCTCCATACCATCGACCTGCCTTTCAGATCTGATCCCAACTAAGCTGTTTAAAGAAGTTGTTCCCCTGGTCTGCCCATCTTTGTTGGAGACAATAAATATATCCCTATCAATAGGCTACGTGCCACAGTCCTTTAAAGTAGCTGTAATCAAACCCCTTCTCAAAAAACCTACTCTTGATTCCAGCACTTTAGCAAACTACAGGCCTATATCTAATCTTCCTTTTATTTCAAAGATTCTTGAGAAAGTTGTGGCGGCTCAGCTCTGTAACTTCCTTCAAAAAACAGCCTGTTCGAGGACTTCCAGTCAGGTTTTAGAGCTCAACACAGCACAGAGACTGCTTTAGTTAAAGTAACTAATGATCTACTCTGGGCTTCAGATGAAGGACGACTCTCAGTGCTGGTTTTATTAGATCTTAGTGCAGCTTTTGACACTATAGATCACTATATTCTACTAGAGAGATTAGAGAAATTACTTGGAATCACAGGGACTGCATTGAACTGGTTTAAGTCCTACCTATCTGATAGGTACCAGTTTGTACACGTGAATAATAGGTCTTCTGTGTACACTAAAGTAAGCTACGGGGTTCCTCAGGGCTCTGTGCTAGGTCCAATCCTCTTCTGTATCTATATGATCCCCCTTGGTAATGTTATGAGAAAATACTCTGTTAACTTTCACTGCTATGCTGATGATACCCAACTGTATGTATCAATGAAGCCAGGTGAGACAAATCAGCTATCTAAACTTGAGGCCTGTCTAAAGGACATTAGGGCCTGGATGGACCAAAATTTTCTTCTTCTCAACTCAGACAAGACTGAGGTCATTGTACTGGGCCCACGACACCTTAGAGAAACCTATGCGAGCCTAACTGCCCTAGATGGCATTACTCTGGCATGAAGCACAACTGTTAGAAACCTTGGGGTTCTATTTGATCAGGATTTATCCTTCAACTCTCACATAAAACAAACTTCAAGAACTGCCTTCTTTCATCTCCGTAACATTGCTAAAATCAGATCTATCCTGTCTCAGGGCGACGCCGAAAAACTAGTCCATGCTTTTGTTACCTCTCGACTGGATTATTGTAATTCTCTTTTAGCAGGCTGCCCGAGCAAGTCGCTTAAGACACTTCAGCTGGTTCAAAATGCTGCAGCACGTGTACTGACTAAAACTAGGAGAAGAGATCACATTACTCCTGTATTAGCCTCTCTGCATTGGCTTCCCATAAAATATAGAATAGAATTCAAGATTCTTCTTCTCACTTATAAAGCCCTAAATGGACAGGCACCAGTCTATCTCAAGGAGCTTGTAGTGCCATACAATCCCCCCAGAACACTACGCTCTCAAAATGCTGGACTACTCGTTGTTCCATTTGTCTCTAAAAGTAGTATAGGAGGAAGAGCTTTCAGTTATCAGGCCCCACTTCTCTGGAACCATCTACCAACCACGGTTCGGGGGGCAGACACCCTCTCTACCTTTAAGGTTAGGCTCAAAACATTCCTCTTTGGTAAAGCTTTTAGTTAGGAACCAGCTCATAGCTCATAGTTAAGATGCAATAGGCATAGACTGCCAGTGGGGGGGTCTGGCATGCTCGGTTGTAGAGAGGTTGGAGAGGGCGTTAAGAGAGAGGTCATTTAGGTTAGAGAGGGACCGGAGAGGGTCCCATTCCTCTCTCAAACACTCCCTCTATGTCTGCTTCTTCCCTTGTGTGTTTGCTCCTGTACTCCTTCTGGCTTTTGTCTTGCAGGTCCGTGGGATCCTTAGTGTGGAGTTACAGAGTCTCAGCGGCTCTGTCTCCACCCTTTCCTCTGCACACACCCAACACAGCATAACGTGGATGGCTGTTCATCATAGGAATGGGATCCACACAAGGTTCCTGCTGCTTAACAGAAAGTTTTCCTTGCCGCCATGATGAATTCATGTTGGGTGTGGGATACATATGTATGTGTATATACGTATATATGCATTTGTGTGTATCCATAAAATGAAGAGTCCGTCCTTAAGACTGCTCTACTGTAAAGTGTCTTGAGATACCATTGGTTATGACTTGGCGCTATACAAATAAAGATTGATTGATTGATTGATTTTGACTTTGTTTGCAACGGATTTGTAAAATACTGAAATACAGGAAGATGATCTGAGATATCAGCAAGCATAACACCTGAAATAATTGGATTTACAAAATAGTTTGTTAATATGTTATCAATTAAGGTTGCAGTTGATTTAGTTTTCCTTGTGGGTTTATGAATAAGTGGATAAAAATAATAGGTAAAAAGTGTATTTAAGAAGTCAACTGAAGAATTTAAATCATGTTTCAAAAGATCAATATTAAAATCCCCAAGGAGGATCCAAGTCTTATTTTTAACATTTATCATCTCCAGTGTAGAGGACAACGCCTCATTAAAAATACCAATATCATTTTCAGGAGGCCGATAAATGCAACCACCAATGATTAAGGTTTGACCCCCAAAACTGCTGCATTTTGGAATTTCTGTAAATGATGTTTCTACCTCAGTTTCAACAAAATGAATACTCAGATCCTCTCTTTCAAAATATTCTAAATCTTCATGTATAAAAACAGAAACTCCACCAACCTTTTTGTGTTTTCTACAGACATGTACTGCATTATATTGGGGTACAGAGTAAAATTGTTCACTATCCTCATTAAGCCATGTTTCAGTCAGAGCAAACACAGATAATTTATGTTCTAAAGTTGATAAGAACTGCATTAATGCGTCAAAATTCTTTGGTAAGCTACGGACATTTAAATGAAAGCTAGAAAAGACATTTTGATTTGATTTACTTTTGAGCAATGAATTAAAGTCAATTTCATTATAATAATTGCATTTATTATTTGGCCTTAAATTGAAACTATTTTTATCTGGATCAATCAGATCATTTTATGATCTGTCCTTGTCGTCAATATCATATGGATTAAAGACTAAGTCACTAACAGAGAAACTTTGTGAAAGTGACATGAAGAGTTAGAAACAATCAAACAACAGTAAATACGTTTAGAATGGAAGGCATTTACACTGGATTTAGGAGGATGTACAACCAGTAGGTCATACTTCAGGAAGGCCATGTTCCCTTTTCTCCTCTCTTCTCTAAGTTGTGAAAGCAGTTCTTTGTGTTTCATGCGAACTTTGTCAGAGAAGTCCTCGTTGATAAAGATGTTTGTGCCTTTCAGGGACTTTGCTCTCTTCAGTATTTCTTGTTTGTCCTTATATTGAAGAAGTTCAATCTTGTCTGATTTATCTTTCATATCATCCAGATCAGCTTGAGAAAACTGGAGGCTTGATTTTAGGTCGTGAATGTCTTTAGTCACACTTTGGACATCTTTGAATAAATTATCCATGTGAGTAAACATGGAGTCCACAATCACTTGAACACATGATCTGAAGCTCTTCCTTTGCTGATCAAGAAATTCTTTATAAAATGTCTTTTGTTGTTCAAGTAGCTCATGAACCATAGACAATGTAACAGAGTCGTTGATGATGTTTGAAATATTGCAGAAGATTCAGGCTAGCTCACAAGGAGCTGGAGCAGGCCTTGTTTTCAAATCTGTGTTTGGCTGGATCCTGGACCTGGTGGATGAGCCTCAGTGCTGCTGCTGCTGCTGCTGCTGCTGCTGCTGCTGCTGCTTGTCATTTTTTGTAGTTCATTGTGGTTTTTTGTTTTTACTTTTTGAGCTTTTGTAGATTTTGTTGGTTTTTAAATGCAGTTCACATTCAACCTGTAAAAACATATGTATATATAATTTAGATTATAGACAACCATTTAGAATAAAAGCATATTTAATTCCTGATTTTAATTATTTATTTCATTTTTGAATGTTTTTTCGGTTTATTTATAACATCAAACTGATGGAAACGTCATTGATGTGTTTTTTTGTCCTGATTGCACGTTTCACTTTTTTGCTTTTTAACCGTCGGCTTTATTATTATTTTATTCTTAATAAAGTTATTCTAGTGACGGGTGATAAAAACTAGCTTTAGCTACAAACACTATGATACTTGCATGTTTTCAGCTGTGTTTGTTCATTGTATCTGTCACTAATAATGAATAACCTTAAATCAATCAATAAATCAATATATTGGATGGTTTCACAGAGTGCTGCTATCTGCTGCCCTCTGGTGGCTGTAGTGATCACAGCAGAATATGAAGCTCAGATACTTTCACATGTTTGATTTCTGCCACAAATTTTTCTTTTACAACATTCATGTTTTCATAAAGTCTAACAATGTGTGAAAAGTGTGTTTTTGTGTATTTATTGTTGTTGAATTAAAGAAAAACATTCAGGTGTGAAAGATAAACTTTGTTCCTTCACAATAAAAGACTCAAAAATGGGTCTCACTCTTTAAATCCTCCTGGTCAGAATCAGAATCAGAATCAACTTTATTGACCAAGAGTGTATGAATACACACGAGGAATTTGTCTTGGTGACCTGTGCTCTCTCAGATAGTGTAACATTAAATAATAACAATCAACTAGAATAAAGAAAAATAAATAAAGAAAGAAGTATAAACATAAATATAAGAGTAGTTAGACTAATATGTGCAAATTAAATAAAATAACAAGATAATAATAATAATAATAATAACAAAATAAAATAGAAATACAATAATAATAATAAGATAATAGTGCAGTAGTGCATTGATGAGTAGTGCAGGTGAACATTTAAATGAAAATATTATGTCCATGAACATTCACAGTGACAGGTTGATCCAGGGTTGTTATGTTTAGTTCCATGGTTATTTCACAGAAACTAAACATAACACAGTCCCAGTTCTGGTCCTGAACCTGGTCTTAATGTTGGTCCTGATATTAGTTCTGGTTCAATTCTAAACCTGATCTAGTTCTAGTCCTCGTCCAGACATAGTTCTGTTCTGGTTCTAGTTTGAATCCTGATCCTGGTTCAGATCCTGATCGTTCATATTCTTTGTCTACATTTATTCCTGATCCTGATCCTGATCCTAGTTCAGGTACGAATTTTAATCCTGGTGCTAATCTTGGTTCTGGTATTAGTTCTGGTCTATGTTCTCATTTTAATCCTAATCCTGGTCCTAGTTTTGGTTCTGATCTTTGTCCACTTTTTATTTCTGATCCTAATCTTGGTCCTGATCCTGGTACAGGTTTTAATCCTGGTCCAGGTCTGAGTCTCTGTTGACCAGGGTTGGGATCAATTATAATTGATAATTAATTGCAATTATGGCATAATTATAATCGCAATTGTAATTTTTAAAATCTGTTGCGTTGTCATAATAGTAATTAAATTGTAATTGAGCTCAGATAATTAACAATGTAATTGTAATTGGCATGAAATTTCTATAAAAATTGTCAATTATAATTTAACATTAAACTCATGTTACAGTTCTACACATATGTAGTTAATAATCATTAAAATATGTTTCATATCAAACTTTCTCACATTTAAAAATATATTTTGAATATATATAAATCTATGGGTATAGTGACACACCATTAACATTAATACCAATATCTTTATTGATTATGAATCCGAACAAGGTAATCAATAGATGAGAAACTAATTTGATTATAAATAATATTTATTAGTGCATTTTACAGCTGATTTAAGACATGGGTCACACTGACCCGTTAGCATTAGAGATGCTAACAAAAAGCTAACACAAGAGAAAGGTTACATTTAATAAGGTTATTTTTTAAAGGATTAGGTGATTAATTGTAATTCAACTTTGGTCATTGAGAATGTAATTGTAATTGACTTTTTTCTTTGTTTGTTTTTTATACAAATTTTATTGACAAATTGCAAGTTTACAAATCAGTAAAACAACATCAGAGGAACAAAGAACAAAGTCAGGGAAAACATCAAAGTAAGAATGAAACAGCATCACAGTGTGTGTCACATGGAGATACAGAAACAGTTGTTCATTTAGAAACAGTTCTTATTAATATAATATCTAAACTCCATTAATAAAAGAACATTTAGACAGTTTCAGTTCATGAATATGGAATTTTGCCAATAATATTATTGGTTATTAAAGCTAAAAATAACATATTTTGGTGTTATTTCTATCATGTTTTTGGTTGTGTTGTAAACATAATCCTTAACCATATTCCAGAATAATAACGTTTATAAATTGGCAGAAGTAAAATAAATGTAAAACCATTTCATTTTAACAAAATGTGCATTCATCACTATTATCGGTATATTTGGAAAGTAACATGTTCCAAAGATGAATGTTATGTAATATTTTAAATTCACATTTGAAATTAACTGTAATTAGAAAAATAGTTAATGTCAATGTCATTGTAATTGAGTTGTAATTGAACATAAAAAAAATGAAGACATAATTGTAATTTTATCTTTTTATTTGACATCCTCAGGTGAGTTGGTAACTGATCTCCTCTGTGACGTCACTGTGGAACCTGATCCTGGCCCCGCCCCCTCCTCCTCTTCCTCCTCCAGTTCAGGGTCTGAGGGTGAAACATGGCGCTGGACTTCCGGACCTGAACGGGACCAGGACATGGAGAAGCACCGGTACCGGAGGATCCAGGTGAGAACACACCTGGACCTGAACCTGAAAGTTTGAACCTTCTACCTACGTCACTGATGTTTACATTCAAAGACATTTGTTCAGCTTTAAATGATGAAAAATGGGTTTTTTAATAAGAAAAAGTTGATCAACGTGTCAGAATTAACATGAAAACCTCTTAAAAATCACGGGATTTGAAGAAAATTAGGTCAGAATTTTTTTTCAAGACGAATGTAACGGGTTCTCAACACGTGGGTCGCGGCCCTGTCCGTACATAGAGTCATGTGGAATTCAGATGGTGAAAACTGGGAACATTTCCAACATTTTTGATGCTTGTTAAACTAATAGACTGACCTAACACAGACGTGTACAGCACGTGTTCTCAATCTCAGGGTCAGGACCCCGTTTAAGGTCGCTCGACACAAGCAGGGGGTCCCCAGATGCCTTAAAAAAAACAAAGAATATTTCTGAACAATTTCAGCCCATTTTTGCTTATTTTTACCTTTTTCTGCAACTCCACCATATTTTAACCTATTTTCATCACTTTTTCTTGCCATATTTTTGTTCCTTTTAATGTATTTTTGCGACATTTCTCCCATTTCTGACACTTCTACATCATATTTTCTTTTCTGCACATTTTTTCTACTTTCCAGACATATTCAGCACTTATTAATCCTTTCAACCACTTTTACACCTAATGTCACATATGTTGACCTATTATTGTCACTTTTAACCTCTTTTCATCATTTTTTTTTTGCCACTTTTAAGGAAATATTGACACTAATAACTCTTTGTACATTTTCTAGTCCGTCTTTGCCCATTTTAATTTGTAACTTTTAATCAATTTCCAAAATATACAAAATGACTTGAAAAAACAGGGATAACGAGCACTGAGCACGTCTTCAATAATAGTGCGTGTGTGCGTGTGCGTGTGCGTGTGCGTGCGTGCGTGCGTGTGTGCGTGTGTGTGTTTGTGTGTGTGTGTCCTGTTCACTCTTGTTGTTCTTTGTCTTGTCACACATGGTCCAGAGTGGTGTTCCATAAAGCGGGTTATGTTCAAACTCTGAGTATGTTACCATGGCAACATTGTCCATGAACTAAACCTGGTAGCTGACAGGTTTTATCAAAGAAACCCTGGGTTTCTACCTGGCTCCGCCCACCTGAGCATCATTTCTGAACACTTTAATGAACCTTAACACTTTTCTCTGAAACACATTAGTAACATCACACACCACAGACGTGTTCACATCATTACTAATGTTGTTTGCTTTACGTTTTTTTAGTTTGTTTTTTCTGTCCAAACGGTAGTTTTCTTTCTAACATTGTGGATACAGATCATTAAGTGAAAGACACTGAGAGGTTGATCTGCATGAAAACATCTACTGACGTCTGTAGTAAAGTTCAGTGAATTGTGACGCTGCTCTTGGAAGCGATGGGTCACGGGTTCACGTCCCGCTTCAGGGTTTTTTTACGACATTTTTTAGGACATTGAGATGACTCTGACGACACAATTACATTAAAATCAATATAAATGACGTGATATGAAGCGGCAGTCACTGTGTTTATATCCAGTGTAACAGGAGGGCTCTCCTATGCTGCTGACACGTCTCCTCAGACACATTTTATTCATATTATTCACCGCTCGTCACGTCACTGAAGTGATGAAGCGACCAAAAAGTGACTAATTACAGGTGATTTAAGCCACTATAGTCACTGAAGACTGAATGCACCTTTAGAACAGGCTCATATTCCTCAAACACCGGCTTATTTCACCATCAGGGTGAATAAATCACTCTCTGTGGGCGCCGCAAACGGCTGCTCCGGTGTGTTGATGTGTCTTCTTTCACTGCAACTACCAAGTCAAATTCCTCGTATTGTTCTAAACTGTACCTGGTCAATAAAGCTGATTCTGATTCTCTTCCGGGTGGTTGCCATGGCAGCTCGACTCATCTATGATCCATTGATGATGGCTTTTTATCGCGCGTGCACGTAAGTAACCCCAGGTTTACATACTCGGGGTTGATTGACCCACTTCATACCAGCTGTAATGGAATCAGATACCCAGAGTTTACCATCGCGGGGTATGTTGCCCCAGAGTTTATGGATAGACTCAGTTTGTTAACCCTCCTTTATGGAACACACCTCTGGAGAGCTCCTGTCCTGCATGTCTCAGGTGTTTCACTGAATCTAACCAAGTGTGATAACGAGCTGTGTTTTCCAGTGAACAAACATGTGATTGTATCTGACCTGAGGGTCACATGATCAACATTTAGAATAATGACCAATCAGAGCATTGACAGGAAACAACAAAAGGTGAGTTTCCTAATGTTTTCCCTTTGTGTGTTTTGTGATGTTGTTTTGTGTATTTGAAGTCATTTTGTTGCTTTTTTAAATATTTCTGTGTATATTTGTAGCCGTCTTGTGAGTTTTTTGAGTATTTTTTTTGTATTTTTGTCATCCTTTTGTGTATTTTGAATAGTTTATTTTGTGTATTTTTTTGTCATGTTTTTAAGACATTTGATGTATTTTATGTGTCATCACTGTGGGATGTTGATCATGGTTCCTGGGAACCTGCAGTTGGCATCCCTCTGTGATTAACAAAGTATACATTAGTTATTATTGCCATCTTTTTGTGAATTTTTACTGTTTTGTGTACTTTTCTGTCATTTTGTGTAACTCCTTTTTCATTTTGTATATTTTTTCTGTGTATTTGCAGTTTTCTGCTTAATTTTGTGTCTTTTTGTTGTGTTTTTACTCTTTTTTGTGTACTTTTCTGTCATTTTCTGTTGTTTTTTTTTAAAGGTCTTTTGTTTTTGTTGTTATTTTGTTTGTTTTTCATTTATTTATGTGAATATTTTTAACAGTGTTTTTGGAATATTTTTCTTGTCCCTTTGTGTATTTTTAGTGTTTTGTGTACTTTTCTGTCATTTTGTGTGTTTTTGGTGGCTTTTTGTCTATCTTCTTTTTCATTTTGTGTTTTTGTTGTCGTTTAATGTGTCATTTTCTGTATTTTTTCTCACCCTTTGTTGTTGTTTTCTCTGTTTTTCTTATATTTCTGTGTGTATGTGTAACTGTGAGTAGTTTTGTGTGTTTTTCTGTGGTTTTGTGTACTTATTGGATGGCTGCAGTGACCCCTGGGCCTCTTGATCTAAAACATGCAGGACAGAGGCTCTCTAGGGCTGAATAGGAGGAGTGTAACTCATACACATTGTGTAACAACGTAACACTCTGAGCACTAATGGTCACATGACACCAGAACAGGATCAATGTTTGACTTTAATCTGTGTTTTTCTTCTTGTTTTCTGACAGTTCTCCCTGATTGGTTCTCGCTCTACCAGCACAAATGATCCTCCATCTTCTTCCTCCTCCATCATCCCTCCTTCCTCCTCCTCCTCCTCCTCCATCATGTCTCCATCCTCTGAGGTGAAGGTGTTAGATCAGCCCCCCCTCAGAGTTCTTCCTCTCTGAGTAGATCACAGTTTGTGGAGCGTGTGCGTCGCAGTAACCAGGCGTGCCAGCAGGGGGACTTTTCATTGGCTATCCAGCTCTACAGTGAGCCTGACCTTTGACCCCCACAACGACGTCCTGTACAGCAACTGCTCAGCAGCCTACATCAGAGTGGGCCGCTATAGCCCCGCCCTCAACGACGCCATCAAAGCTTGACTCATCAACCCCAAGTGGCCCAAGGTAGGAGCTAACCCCCCCCCCATTTATTTTATAGATCTGAGTCACTGAATTGATCTGATTCATGAGAGTCATTTGAATTCCCACCATGGCCAGTGTTCTTACACTTTTATTATTTAATTTGATTTGATTTAATTTAACGAGTACAGTGCCCGTCGGAAGTATGCATTCATGTGGGAGCATAAGGGGTATAATTGCGTGTTTTTGTATCTTTCTGTTGTGTTTTTGTGCATTTTTTGTATAATAATAGTTTTTTGTTGCCATTGCAGTGTGATTCTGGAATCTTTTTGTGTATTTTTGTATCTTTTTTAGTGTAGTTTTGTGCATTTCTGTTATTTTGTGTATTTTTGTATAAATATTTTGTTTTGTGTATTTTGAGTCATTTTCATATGTTTGTTGTTTGGTGTATTTTTCTGTAATGTATGTATTTTGGAGTCATTTTGTGTGTTTTTGGAGCCTTTTTGTATATTTTTATGCATTTCTGTTGTCATTTTGTATAAATGTTTAGTTTGTAGTTTTATTTTACTCATTTAGTATATTTTTATTATAAATACTGTGTGTGTGTGTGTGTGTGTGTGTGTGTGTGTGTGTGTGTGCCAGCCAGCCATCTTCTCTGTGCGTTATCTATCACACATGCGTGCGCGCTTCTTGCACAATAACCATCGCAGGTTGTTAAGAGAGACACGGTAACTACGGTAGCCAGTTAAGTCAACTATTCATCAGCATGTATGTCTATGCTGTACAACCCCTCGACTAACAGAGAAAGTTTGTCACACCAGTGCCACCACTGGATAAGTTTGTGTAGAGCCCTGATAATAATAAATATGTTGATAGGGATATAATATTAATAGTGAAAGTAGTAATAGTAATAAAAGTAATGTTGTAATGATATTAATGGTAATAATTGCAATAACAAAATAATAATGTACTAAAAACAATATTAATAATAAACAATATTAAATAATTATAAGGTAATATAATGATAATATAGCAATGCTAATAATGCAATGAGAACACCAGTAACTATAATACAATAAAAACAATAACAACATAAAATAATAAGGTAATAGCAATAATAATAATAATACAATGATTATAAGATAAAAGAATACTACAAAAGAAGAATAATATAAGAATAGCAATAACAATAATATAATACTGTGCGTGCGTGTGTGTGTGTGTGTGTGTGTGTTAGCTATGATAAGATCAGTGTGGAGATGGAACAATGTGGCTGTAGTTACATTAGGCCCAATTGGAATATTGATCCAGAGGGTACCTCAAAGTTTGGATGAGTCCGTAGTGGTCCTTCTCTGTGACAGACTGGTTGTGGAAGAAAAGTCTGATGCCACAAGACGCGGTTCTGGACCAATGGGTGTCCACAGGGTCCATTCCTGGGCCTGGTCAGCTTCAGTGGTTTGGCTCACAGGCATTTGTCCTTATTTAGAATCAGCACAGTTTTCCCTGCTTCTGGTTTGTGTTATCTTCACCACAGTTATTACTTATTGAGCCTCTCTTTGTTCAGCCTGAGGCCATATATCGTCTATATAAATGTTATATATAAATGTGTCCCACTGTGTGTAAAGCACTACAAATACTTTTTCATAATACTTCAGTACTTTCTTTAATAGAAAACACACAACATGACACTAAAAACACACAAACCATTACAAAATGTGTTGTTATTTTGTTTATTTTTGCTGCATGATTTCAGTTTTTTATGTATTTTTGTAACTGTTTTGTGTTTTAATTTTATTCATTCCTTCATAAAATCTGACTAGTTACCTAGGTATGTTCTGTGGGGAGTTTGCATGTTCTCCTCATGCTTATGTAGACAGATTTTCCTCCAACTGCCCAAATACATGTACGTCAGATGATGTTGCCCTTCTCTCTGCAGCATT
Source organism: Gouania willdenowi (assembly GCF_900634775.1). NCBI lineage: Eukaryota > Metazoa > Chordata > Actinopteri > Blenniiformes > Gobiesocidae > Gouania > Gouania willdenowi. The sequence continues at coordinate 9,199 of NW_021145214.1, read as the reverse complement.
AATTCTTTCAAAATAAAAGCACAAGATTATTTCTTCTGCCTGGGACAAATAAATGTCTGCCAACAAATATAAACAGATCTGTGACACACTTTTGGGTCTCGACCCAATCACAACACTAAAAAAATGTGTTTGTCATTTTTATCGTGTAAATATTGAATTGAGTTGTTTTATTTGTTTAAATTGAACCCTTTTTTTAACTGAAAACCATCGCTGACGGTGCACTTTGTGTGTGTTCCAGGCAGCGTCCAGCGCTCTGAGCAGCCTGGGCCACGTGTACACAGCCATCAGTGACTACCCCAACGCTCTAGCTAGTCATAAACAGTGTGTGATGTTAGCCAAACAAACACAATCACTGCTAACTGAGGCTCGACAGCTGGGAAACATGGGCTCAGTTTATACTGCGTTAGGAGACTTTACCAACACTGTTCACTGTCATCAGCAGCACCTGGACATCGCTAAGGTACGCCATGGAAACAGTCACAGTAAAGCAGTGGTTCTCAACTTTTGGGTCACGAGACACTGGGAGGGGGTCGTCAGATAGCTTAAAAAAACTAAGAATATTTTTGAACAATTTCAGCCCATTTTTGCTTATTTTTACTTTTTTTTTTTTACAACTCCATCAAATTCACCATATTTTAACCTATTTTCATCACTTTTTCTTGCCATATTTTTGCTCCTTTTAATGTATTTTTGCTACATTACTCCCATTTCTGACACTTCTACATCACATTTCAATGACTTTTCTACAAATTTTTTCCACTTTCCAGACATGTTCATCACTTATAAACCCTTTCTACCACTTTTACACCTAATGTCACATATGTTGTCCCATTATTGTCACTTTTAACCTCTTTTCACCATATTTCATGATTATTTTTGCCAATTTAACCACATTCACCATTTGTCATGCCCAATGTTTGCCAGTTTAAACTAAATGTTCCAATATTGATACTTGAACCCTTTTTTCCACTATTTTCTCTCTGTTTTTGCAACTTTTAACCAATTTCTGTGGTTTTTAAATTCCCATTTCACCACATTTTCCACCATTTTTGGTCACTTTGAACCCATTTTATTAGTGATTAAAACCAGTATTTCCATCTTTAAGATGACTATAATAATAATAAACGTTCCTAGATAACAGTGGATATTATTCAGATGAATAAATAAATGTGGTTATCACAGATTCATAGAACAATAGACCATCATTTTGCTGACTTTATGGATGGACCCCAAAAATCTCTCCCCTTTATTCCCCCTTATAGATGGCCCTGTCTCCACATGACTGTTTTTCAATGTTCATGTCTGTGTTCAACCACCTTCAGCTACAGTGGGGGTCCCCGCCCTCTGGACCCTTTATTTTGGGGGTCGTGGCCTAATAAAGGTCGAGAACCACTGGTATAGAGAACAGTTCTGTGACGTTTATCATTACTCAGCATTATAGATTGATGTGTGTTGCGTCTGCAGACATTAAAGGAGCGTTCCACTCACAGAGGGACTATGAAAAGGCCGTGTCGTACCACAGTAAGGTTCTAGAGCTGGGCCAGGAGCTGTCGGACAGAACTATCCAGATGAGGGCGTACGCTGGGCTGGGACACGCCACACGCTGCGTGCAGGTCAGCCTTTCAGCTCATTAAGAGAGATCTGAACCAATAATGAACGTGTAACGTAATGACTGGCCTGTGCAGGACCTGGAGGGGGCTGGGCGGGACCACCAGAACCAGCTGCAGACGGCCCAGGACCTCCAGGACCACGCTGCACAGTGACGAGCCTCTTCCAATCTGGGTAGGATTCACTTTATACATGAGACAGGTTTATTCTTCTTCCATCAGTGATAAGAGCCTCTGCCTTTTTAAAAAAATGTTTATTATGTATTCACAAGATATTATTCAAAAAAGAAGACAAAAACAATCTTGCTGGCATTACTATGTGGATATCAAAGAAACTTCAAAGCAAACATCAAAGTGATCAGCAGACGCCTCTGACGTAGACTGGCAGATGTCACTCGAGTCGAAACATGTCAGGAGACGAAGTAGAGAAGTAGTAGACCACAGGGTTGAGAACGCTGTTGAAGTATGTGAAACACTCCGAGGTGTAGAAGGCCACGTTGGCCTTTTCAAAGCAAGAGCACTCGTCGTACCAAACCTTGAGGATCCACAGGGAGAGGCGGGACATGGTGTTGGGGAGAAAACAGGTGATGAAGATCAGCGCCACGGCCAGGACAAACTGCACGGCGCGTTAGATCTTCCCTCTCCTCTCCATGGCTCTTCTCCTCAGCTGCCACGCGATCCTGACACTGCAGAAAGCCACGATGGAGGTGGGCAGAAAGAACTGGATGACGTAGAAGGCGTTGTGCAGATGTTGAAGCTCTCACACTGCATACGGTTGTTGGATTCAAAGAAGTGCTCATCGGCCAGAAGATGTCCAGTGGCCAGAAAGATCAAGACCCAGAGGCCGAGAGAAACCCAGAGGGCGTAGCTCAGAGACATCCTGTTGATCCGGCTCAGAGGTGCACGATCCTCAAGTATCGATCCATAGCCACTGCAGTAAGGAAGAAGATCCCTGATGCTCGGTTTGCAGCCAGCAGGAAGAGGTAACTGTAAATGTTATCAGAGCAGGAAGGACCAGGCCATTATAAAACTATTATACAAGGGATTAACACGTTGATGATGATGATGATGGAGAATCAAAAACCAAGCAACCAGAGGCTGTTTCAGGTGAATCAAACATGTAAATATACCAGGAAAACAATATAAGTGTCAATGATTATTTTTGCTAATTTTTTTAAATCAAATACCAAACAACAGCTGTTAATACGAATACGAGGAAGTGATCAGGTGGGTTGGACCCAAAGTCCTCGTAATGAAACTTACAGCTAAAACAAAGGACTGATATGTACAAAGTCAAAGAATAGATATTTTTGTAACTTCAGTCCGTGCTTTATTTCAGGGTTGCAGGGTGATTTGTGATAAACAAACGTCAGGACCACTGAGATTAAAATAACGCTTTCAGAAAAAAAGGCAAAAGAAGAGATTTATGGATACTTTAAACTAGTGCTAGGACTTTAATGCTTTAATTTGCAATTAATTATTTACAGAAAAATAAAGCACTTAACCCCACAGTTTATAGTTTTTTTGTCAAAGCCAAAGGGGGTGGAACCTTTCTCGTTTCACAAGTTCCTGGTATACCCATATTACTGACACAGACCACAACACAAGAAACAGGAGAACCAGAGAAGAAGTTGTTGCTGTGCTTCGTGGACGTTCATTTTTATTTAAATAAAAACACTGAATACAAAACGAAAGCCTCAGCTAGCACTTTAATGCTAAACATGTAGCAGCTCGCACCTTAATGCTAAACATGTAGCAGATAGCACATTAATGCTAAATATGCAGCAGCTAGCACCTTAATGCTAAACATGCAGCAGCTAGCACATAATGCTAAACATGCAGCAGCTAGCACCTTAATACTAAACATGCAGCAGCTAGCACCTTACTGCTAACAACATAGCAGCTAGCACCTTAATGCTAACAACATAGCAGCTATCAGACAGTGTCTCCAATCCACACTGGACACTCAGACAGGGTTCAGAACCAAAATGAATAAAGTCAGTGGATAAATGATTGTAGTGGACAGTCGACAACTCTCTGTGGTAGAGGATGTGGGCGGGGCTAGAAGCACTGCTACAGACCCAACTTATCAACTGCTATGTAGAAAAACTATTTCAAACTAAATTCATCATCTTCATCAGTTGCTCTGTTTATTTCATGATATCCACAGATATTCTAAATATTTTACACTGTTCAGTTTATACTTCTCTGGAATGTTCTGGACTCAGTGATGTTTTTTTATTTTAATACAAAAACTACATTTGTTTTAGAAAGTTTACTAAATATCTAGAAAATGGTGAATATATCTTAGATAAATGTAAGTTAGTGCTTTGTGAACAATACAATCATAATATTCTTTATTCATATTACACATTATGTTAGCACTCAGTGATGGAAATAATAAACACTATATAGTTGTTTAAGATCATTTATTGTTTTCATTGATTCAGTCATGTACTGTATACCAACATACATTTAAATTAGGAAAACGTTGCTTCTCGTGTCAAATATTGTAATGAGATTTATTTAGATTAATTAATGAGTCTCTAATAATTAGTGTTACTTTGAACACAACAGCAGTTATAACTAGGTAAGGTTTCAGTAAACTATCTTTGTGTAAATGTACATTTTAAAAGCTAAATTAATTCATTTTAAACTTTTTTTAATATCCGAAATATTGAATACAACAAATTAAATTTGTAGATTTAGATTTTTTTATTTATGTTTTTATTTTTAACATGTAAACAGAATATCATAAGAAACAACAAAAACATAAAGAATCTCAAGATATATTCACATTTCAGTTTACAATTTATATTACCAAAGTGGAAGAAGTACATACTTATTTAATCATATCCATAAATCCCTTAATGTTTTTATTTTTTTTGGTAATTAACGAGCTTCTCACTGGTGGTGTAAAGAGTAATGAAATATCATAGTCAAGTAGAAGTACTGTAAGTTACTTGATTAAAATTGTACTCAAAGACAAGTAAAACATCTCATGCATAAACTTAAAAAGTTAGAGACCAAATGTTGCACAATTGTAACTTCATTTATTTTCCACAAAGGCATCTGTATAAAAGAGCTGCTATTGCAATAAACTTTATATTCTCCATTACTAAGTTCACTTTCAGTTTATTTTAATGCAGATGATTCAAATCCGTAACAGCTATATTTATTTAACAAAATATTATAGTTTAATAACTTATTTTAGCTCTAGTTCCTCTTTCTCTAACTTTTGAATCCAAGTCCCTCATGTCGACTACTACATTTGTATAAACATCAATAGATCATAATGATGGAATGAATAAATAATAACACACATTTTAAAGAATCTAACTTTCTAAATAAGTGAAATAAACAGTATTTAGTGTCTCCTGAAGAGATTTATTTCAATAGGTTTTTTTATTTTTTTTTTAATCATTTAAGGTCATTTTCCTCCTAATGTGGGACCAACACTGACCTTTATATTTTCAGTTCATGTTCTAATAAAAATCATTTCTATCATAAGTTTTTTGTGTCATTTTGTGTATTTTGTTGTTTGTCTGTTATTTTTATTATTCAGTTTATTTCTCTTTGTCTGTTTTTTGTGTTATTGTTATTTATTTAAAATATTCTGTTTTTTTTTTTAGTGTCATTTTGTTTATTTTGTTGTTTATTCTTTTTATTATTCAGTATAATGTTCTCTTATTTGTGTGTTTTTGTTGTCATTTTGTGAGATGCTGGTAATATTTAGTATGATTATCTTTTTTTTTTAACTAAAAACAAATATTATTAAACCACATTTTAAAATGCTTTTAATTGTTAATTTTCCTCTCACTTTATCTCTAGTACCCCCTGTAGTGCCATCGCCTACCCCTAGGGATAGAATGACAGCGGCGGAGCCAGGCACCAGGCACCGCAACCTCACACCAATGCTGCCAGCAGACCCCCCCGCAGGAGCACAGCACAGCCCGGAGGACAGTGGGCCCCAGCCACCAGCCCTACCCCACCCTGGGCGGCGCGGTGCCCTGCTGAACCGCGGCTAGTCGCCAGACGGCGGGGGAGCGCGCCTCGAGACGCCAAACCCAAAGACCCACCCCCGACCAGACACGGCACCCACGGGGCCCGGCGCCCCCAGCCAGCAGTCCAACCACCCCCAACGCGGATCCGCCAGGACCGGAGCCACCGGCCGCGCCCGCACACACACCCACCCAGCATGATCCAGGGGAGGCCCCAGCGCGGGCGAGGCCCCACAACTCACCCTTCCCTCCCCCCCGAAGTTACACAAGCCGGCCCCTGCAGTCCCCCAAGTGAGCCCCCAGGAAGGGAGGGGCGACCCGGCCCACCGCGCCAGCGGCACCCTCAGCGAAGGCACACCCCAGGGAACCAGGCCAAGGCGCCCAGACCGGCCGGCGGAGCAACCCACCGCAACACCTCGCCACCCAACAACCCAGGAAAGAGTGGCAGGGAAACACGCAAGCCCCCAGCCCCAAGGGCCACCCAGACGTGCACGGAGGGGGCAGGAGAGCAACACCAAACCGCCCAGGGACTGAACGGGATTTTAAGTCGACTAGACAAATCCCTGTCCAAGAAGCTTTTGTCTGTTCCGGAGTTCACGACGGCCCTGGAAGTGAACTTCACACCATTAATGGAGATTAATAAGAGCTTGCGTGAATGCGGGGGCAAGCAAGGTGAACAGAAGTCCTCAATCTGGTCATGATCTTTACACTATTTGTGACTCATACTGTCGCACCTGTGCTGCCACTTGCTCCATCTTTAAGGACAGTGTGTATCCCAACTGAGCTTGGTGCTGGAACTCCTTGAGGCACCTGTTGACTGTTCCTGATGAGTCCATCGTGGCCAGATTTTTCTGAAAGGCGATGTGTACAGGTTTGGACCTAGAGACAGGGACAGAGGCAACAGATGTGTTTAGATGGCCTCCTTTCTGTCACCACGTCTTGGATAACTAGGAAACTTAGCATGTCAAACACTAAGGAAACGAGGAAGAGAAATCCCTGCCGTGTTGCAGGCTTCACATCCAAATAGAATTTAAAAGAAAATATCACTTTCCACACTCCATTTTTACTCCCAACACAGTCTGGACTGGAAGTTCATCGTGGGGATCCACATCATGAACTCCACTGGTGCGTTCTAAGAACAACAATGTATTAATTGTCCACGCAAAGCACTTTCAACAAATAATGGCATCTATGAACAAGTGAAACTTGCGCCTGTCAAACCAAACAGAATAGTTAAATTAGAACTGATGACCTTATCACTGTCGAGGTAGGAATGATAACATTATCACTGAGTCCATCAAATCAGGAGGTGGGGGTGGGGTGTACAAAAATAAATTCGACATCACACACCCTTTAGCCAAACAGCAGCCATGTTGAAAATCTCAGGTCAGTCTGATCCTGATCTGCAGAGATATTTGAGGAACACACAGAAACACAGACAGACAGAGATCTGTTGTTTTTATAAAGAGATATGAACTCCAATGTTTATGAAATGATCACAGAAACTAGAAATCTATCATCTCAACAATCACTGTCTCCTGGACAGTTACAGATGGACTCACCTAAAAGGCTTCATTTACTCTCAGGTGAATCGGGTTAAAAACCAACATGAAGTACGTCAACATGAACCATGTGGCCATACCAGCCTGTTATTGCCCGATCTCGTAAGATCTTTGAAACTAAACAGGTCTGGGCCTGGTTAGGAGACCACTGAGAATTCCAGGTGCCACATTGGGGGACAGTAGCTCCAGTGGTATCTGTCATTGTGTCCTTGGGCAAGGCACTTTACCCACATTGCCTAGTATGAATGTAGTGTGTTAGTGAATGTTGGTGGTGGTCGGAGGAGCCGCTGGCACACAATGGGCAGCCTCGCTTCCTTCAGTCTGCCCCAGGGCAGCTGTGGCTACTATAGTAGCTTACCACCACTAAGTATGGAATGAAAGAATAATGCCTTAATTATGTAAAGTGCTTTGAGTGTCTATGATAAAGCGCTATATACTGTATGCATTATTATTATTACAACAGAAGGAGATGAGAAAGCAGGTGAGGGCCGATGAAGGAGATTGTGGAAGTTCTCCAGAAAACCCAGGAGGAGCACTCACAGAGGAAACACATGAGGTATGGAATCTGCAGGTTTGGAGCTTTGTATAAGATCTTTGTAGGGTTAAATGTGACTATGCAGGGAGGTAATGTATAACAAGCCCCCATTTGTTCACAGGAGCACACAGTGTCGTCTCCAACTGAACGACCCCATCCTGAAGGAATCCCACAGTTAACAATGTAAGAAGCTGGTGATCTTATCACTCTGCTAGTGCTAGTTTCACTTAATACTGCTTTTCTAATCCGTCACGTCAGCGCATCAACAGGATGTGATCAGAAAGCTGTCGGCCCTTCGTGGACATCTCAGAAAGGAGGAAAAACAACTGGAGGTCCAGGTTCATTAAACTCAAACAATCCCTGACTACATTGGATCTAACAGGTAACACTGATCAACAAGAGATTTGTGTTTGGGTGGAACACAGACAATGGAAAAGAAATGCTGCTTTTTGGATTCGAATTAGCCGATCTAATTATATTCAATCTAACCTCACATATGACAGGGGATTAGACACACACCTGGCATTTTAACTAGACAAAGGTTGGTCAATTGATATATTTTTTTGTTCCCTATTTGTTTAAAACACAGAAGACAATCCAGAGCAGACAATTTTGATCTGCACCAAAAGAAGCTCCTTGGACATTAGTTTACTGCCATTTTCCAGCTCCTTTACATGTGAACAAGGACAACATCAGGAAGTTTGACCAGTTTAAACACAGAGGTAAATAAAGGACACACTCACACAACACTGGGACTATGGTGCTTTTCTCCTCATGGCTTTGTGTTATTTCTAGAATATCTGGAATATGATCAAAGCCATCAAGTAGGTGTTTTTTTTTTTTGTTTTTTTTTAACTGTTTGATCCAGAAGTTGATAAGGGTTACTGTAGCAAAATGTAGACCTCTTAAATGTTCTTTATTGTATGTCTTCTCTTAGAGAAATCCCAGTGGACATTCAGCCCAGAGAGACAGCATCTTAGAGTCTGATTCCACTTTTATTGGTAAATCAGGCTGATCGTTTACTTTTTCTCACACTTTATGCATGGATGGGATTTGACATTGGATGCATAAAATCCCCACAATGATGAACACAATATGTAAAATGTAGAGTAGCAGTTTGCAGTCGAAAACATGTCAGAGATCAAAGTAAAATAAGTTGTCTAAACAAATGAAACAGTTATTCTTTTTGTTTGTTATTTATTTTTTATTTGTTGGAATCAATAATCCTTTGGGGTTTTTTTACAGACACTGACTCATGTTGTATATTCTCCCAAAATTTTTGGAGGTATAACATGAGTTTATTTTTTTGTTGTGATATCAGTTTCTGGGAATTGTCATTGTATTTTTTCTATGTTTGTAATAAAAAGAAATAAATCTCTGTTATCAAACCATTTTCTGTGAGACTGACGCTGCATCAAGGCAACTCTGAACTCTGTGTTTGATCAGGTAAAAGGTCAGAGAAATTGCAATAAATGCTATAATGTTTGTATGATT
>NW_021145213.1:0-39749 GCF_900634775.1 Gouania willdenowi | reverse complement strand
TCCTTCTGGATATTGTAGTCGGAGAGGGTGCGACCGTCTTCCAGCTTTCCAGCAAAGATCAACCTCTGCTGGTCTGGGGGAATGCCCTCCTTGTCCTGGATCTTGGCCTTCACGTTCTCAATAGTGTCACTGGGCTCAACCTCAAGGGTGATGGTCTTGCCAGTGAGGGTCTTCACAAAGATCTGCATGCCACCACGGAGACGGAGGACAAGGTGGAGGGTGGGACACTTTCTGGATGTTGTAGTCGGAGAGGGTGCGCCGTCTTCCAGCTGCTTTCCAGCAAAGATCAACCTCTGCTGGTCTGGGGGAATGCCCTCCTTGTCCTGGATCTTGGCCTTTACGTCTCAATGGTGTCACTGGGCTCAACCTCAAGGGTGATAGTCTTGCCAGTGAGGGTCTTCACAAAGATCTGCATGCCACCACGGAGACGGAGGACAAGGTGGAGGGTAGACTCCTTCTGGATGTTGTAGTCGGAGAGGGTGCGGCCGTCTTCAAGCTGCTTTCCAGCAAAGATCAACCTCTGCTGGTCTGGGGGAATGCCCTCCTTGTCCTGGATCTTGGCCTTCACGTTCTCAATGGTGTCACTGGGCTCAACCTCAAGGGTGATGGTCTTGCCAGTGAGGGTCTTCACAAAGATCTGCATGCCACCACGGAGACGGAGGACAAGGTGGAGGGTGGACTCCTTCTGGATGTTGTAGTCGGAGAGGGTGCGGCCGTCTTCCAGCTGCTTTCCAGCAAAGATCACCTCTGCTGGTTTGGGGGAATGCCCTCCTTGTCCTGGATCTTGGCCTTCACTTTCTCAATGGTGTCACTGGGCTCCACCTCAAGGGTGATGGTCTTGCCAGTGAGGGTCTTCACAAAGATCTGCATGCCACCACGGAGACGGAGGACAAGGTGGAGGGTGGACACTTTCTGGATGTTGTAGTCGGAGAGGGTGCGGCCGTCTTCCAGCTGCTTTCCAGCAAAGATCAACCTCTGCTGGTCTGGGGGAATGCCCTCCTTGTCCTGGATCTTGGCCTTTACGTTCTCAATGGTGTCACTGGGCTCAACCTCAAGGGTGATAGTCTTGCCAGTGAGGGTCTTCACAAAGATCTGCATGCCACCACGGAGACGGAGGACAAGGTGGAGGGTAGACTCCTTCTGGATGTTGTAGTCGGAGAGGGTGCGGCCGTCTTCAAGCTGCTTTCCAGCAAAGATCAACCTCTGCTGGTCTGGGGAATGCCCTCCTTGTCCTGGATCTTGGCCTTCACGTTCTCAATGGTGTCACTGGGCTCAACCTCAAGGGTGATGGTCTTGCCAGTGAGGGTCTTCACAAAGATCTGCATGCCACCACGGAGACGGAGGACAAGGTGGAGGGTGGACTCCTTCTGGATGTTGTAGTCGGAGAGGGTGCGGCCATCTTCCAGCTGCTTTCCAGCAAAGATCAACCTCTGCTGGTCTGGGGGAATGCCCTCCTTGTCCTGGATCTTGGCCTTCACTTTCTCAATGGTGTCACTGGGCTCCACCTCAAGGGTGATGGTCTTGCCAGTGAGGGTCTTAACAAAGATCTGCATGTTGGCACCTGTAGGGAAAATGGAAAAACAGAATTGTCTTATTAGTAAAAGATAATAATTATCAAGCACCTAAAATAGCTTTACGTCACATGTAAACATCCATAGATTATATACAGACCAATGTGTTATGTCCAGTGCTGCCTCTCTAAAGGCAGAGCTGGATCTTTCCCACATGAACATGCTAGCAAGTTGCCGGTGATTCCAGGCCAAGCACCATTTTTAAAACAAGGCCATTGTTTGCTTTTTTTCTTCCAGTTACACCCAGAACACGAAACGAAACAGTGTGCTCCTTTACCACTGACAGTGTTTCAAAGCATATTATCAAACAGAGTAGACAAAGCATATAACTGTAACGTAGTTCAAATACACACAGCCAAGCAGACACGGACAGCAAACTCCAAGAGGAAGATAGTTTAGGGTGCTTTCACACATGCCTCTTTGCTCCCCACCATGCTTCACTTTCTTGGATATTCCAGTCTTTTTGCAATATGTGAAAGGTCACTGAAACTCTGGTGCAGAGCAAACAAGCAAACTCCGGTCATCTGAAAAAATGTAGGTCTCGGTTCGGTTCAAGCGAAGCATGGTGCGGTCTTAACTATGTGGAAAGCAACCAGGAGCAAACATAGGACTTTACATTGAAGCGCAATTGTAACGGAGCAACTCCATCAGCGACAGCGCAGCAGCAGCGGCTATGCTGCTGCATGCCTCCCGTCACGGTAACAGGCACGAGCACATTCACAACCCAGTGCTCCAGCAGCAACACACGCATATCCATTCATCCATCCATCCATTTTCAGTTGTCACTTTTCTGCGGGGATTGTTTTAGGATTTCCTTTGGAAAACATGGGAAGGGAAACCAAATATAGGACGTGAAGGCGCGACTGTCAGTAATGACAGGGCAGCGCCACATCGTCAAGGCATTGGAGGTTGAAGTATTCTTTTTTTTAATTCTGTCCAATCGGAGACCAACCGTTTCGCCTGCGTGACGTAGTTCAAAAAGTTTGGTGCGCTTGGCAAATAGAATGTGTGAAAGCGGACCGGAGCAAATTAAAATGCAAAAATGTTGCAGATTCACTGCCTGAATCGCACCGAGTCCACCGGACTATGTGTGTGAAAGCACCCTAAGACCGGAGAGGTGGGAGCGCTGTCTGAGCAGCCGTGCTCACACTGATATACTATAGGTTAGCTCTCAAGTCTCACTTATTGGGCCTAATGTGAGTCACTGATGTGCGCGGCTAAAGCGCATGCGTGTGTGTGAGTCACACACACAGACACAGACACACACACACACACTCAAACAACAACAAAATATTTGAAAATACATCAAACTAAATATTTATACAAAAAATATACAAAATGACAACAGAAATGCACAAAAATAACGATTCACTCAACTCCCGATACGATTCGATTCACGATACTGGGTTCACGATACGATTCTTTCACGATTTATTTTACAAAATGGGACTGTAGACAAATTTTTTTTTTTGGGAAAAAAACTAGAAAATACGGTACTATTTTCCTTTTATTTTTCATTGTCAAAATAATTCCTTGATAAACTATTCAAAACAATGCAATTTAACTAAAAATAAATCTTGAATGAAATAAATAAAGGAATAATACAAATGAAAATGAAGCCTATTAATTTAAAATCTGGTTCTATAATAAACAATGCAAAACTGCATAATAGTTATTTTTCTTTTTAAAAGTGCAACTGAAAATGTATTTTGTGCCTTAACAATTGGACTTTAAAAAAAAAAAAAAACCGTGGATTGCAATGATTTACGTCTATTTGTTTGGACCAGCAGAGGGCGCTGGTAACACAGTGGTCGGTTGGCATGCAGATATCTTTCAGTGAAGAAGAGATGCTATGCTAGCAGACAGAGCTAGTAGAAAAACGTGACTTTTACAGATATTCAAGTAATATTACAGATATTCTTTCGGTGCTAAAGGGGTAATGAATCATTTATTAACATATTTAAGAGTAGAAGGCGGCCAGAAAGAAAGTATTAGCAGACTCCGCCCGCCGCCTACACTTGTGGATAGCGCCTTCTGCTGGTTAAAAAAGTACTGCGATTCAATTTTCAGAAAATCGATATCAACCGTGATACCTATGAATCGATTTTTAACTGCCTTACGATTAATTGTTACATCTCTAACACAAAGCTGCAAAAACACACAAAATGACTCCAAAAAAGATATATTACAGAAAAATACACTAAATGACAACAAAAATATGAAAATGACTCAAAATACACAAAACTGAAAATCTATACAAAAAAATACACAAAATAACAGAAATGCACAAAAACACAACAGAACGATACAAAAATACACACAATGACGCCAAAAAAAACATACATTACAGAAAATACACCAAACAAAAAAATATGTAAAAATGAGTAAAAAAAACCAACAACACATTTATCATGCGCATCTCCCATAGAATTGAACCAGGAATATTGCACACGCTATTTTACTCTGCACCTGCAAATATACCCCTTTATAACACGACAGAGTATGTACACCTCTTAGTGCATCCAACCTTCAAACACATACTCATTTGGCCATAATTGATAACTCTACTTAGGCCCCCACTATATGAATACATACTTCCGACCGGACACTGTACTAGTCGATCTATAAAGCAAGGAAACTCTGTGTGTGTGTTCCTCAAATATCTGCAAATCCAGCTCAGATTGACCTGAGATTGTCAACATGGCTGCTGCTTGGTTCAAAGGTGCGCAACGTCAGATTTGTTTGGACTGTGATCAGGGTGTGCGATCTGACGACATTAGATCGTTAAGGATTAAAACATGACAACAATCTCCCAAATCACGGAGATCGTAGAATCATCTGTAGTTCCCATTTTAACCCTGTCTGTGGTCCATACACAGCACATCCAAAGGTTTTTTTCTCAGCCAAATCACACCATTTGCTAGTCAGCATGTCGGCATTACAGACACGTAGAATTATTAAAAGGCTTAAACAGCGCAGAAAAACGCTACGCTCCCCCTCCCTCCCTGTGCACGGACACAGAATTAGCTGAGCTGCTTCCTGTTAGCGACTATCTGTCAGAGGCTCAGTGCAGATATTTGCAACTCAGAGCTGCCCTGAAAGAAGCAAAACTACAGAATTTAATCACACATTTCAGCTTTAATGAAGGAAAAATTCAAGTGACACAAAATGTGGATATTGTGCTGCTAGTGATTAATAAAAGGGTCTGTGTGGCATTTTTATCCACTGACTTTGACCCATTATTGTTTTTCTTGTAAAACCATTGAAAAACAATAATAATAATAAATTGAGTTTATATCGTCTATAACCATTTTGAGGAAAGCTCTAGAGATGTGAGTATTGGTCCATATCACCCAGGCCTAAAGTAACCAAAGCAGTAATGTTTCATCTTGTAAAGGATATGATTGTCCAAACTGTGTGAAATGAGGGGTTCAAAACACTGCTTAAAGTAGAATTTTGACCTCAAAAGCAAATGGAAATTACTAGACTGATCTGAGGGGTATTCCATAAAGCGGGTTATGTTCAAACTCTGAGTATGTTCAGGCTCAAATGAGGGAAACTCTGAGTATCCCATTCCAAAAAGCGAGGTATGTTCTTCTCTCAGTATGTTACCTGGGCAACATTGTCCTTGAACTAAACCTGGTCGCTGGCAGGTTTTATCAAAGAAACCCTGGGTTTCTACCTGGCTCCGCCCACCTGAACACCGTTTCTTAACACTTTAATAAACTTTAACACTTTTCTCTGAAACACATTAGTAACATCACACACCACAGACGTGATCACATCATTACTAATGTTGTGTTGCTTTACGTCTTTTTTTTTTTTTTTTGTGATAACGGTAGTTTTCTTTCTAACATTGTAGATGTAGATCATTAAGTGAAAGTCACTGAGAGGTTGATCTACATTAAAACATCTACTGACATCTGTAGTAAAGTTCTCTGGATAAAAACCTGTGGATAATATAAAGGAGGAGATGATAATTTAAATAAAACAACTTTTAAGGCTCGATTGTTGTTTTATATTGTTATACAGTTAAGTCTGTAGATCACACATCTTTGAAGGTATGATGGCGCAGTGAAGTGTGACACTGCTCTTGCAAGCAATGGGTCGTGGGTTCGCTTCCAGCTTTAGTGTTTTTTTAGGACGTTGAGATGACTCTGGCGACAATATTACATTAAGAATCAATGTAAATGATGTAATATGAAGCAGCAGCCACTGTCTTTATATCCAGTGTAACGGGAGGGCTCTTTATGCAGCCATCCTATGCTGCTGACACGTCTCCTCAGACACATTTTATTCATATTATTCACCGCTCGTCACGTCACTAAAGCAAAAAAGTGATGAAGTGACCAAAAAGTGTGACTAATTATGGGTGATTTAAGCCACTATAGTCACTGAAGACTGAACGCACCTTTAGAACAGGCTCATATTCATCAAACAACGGCTTATTTCACCCATCAGGGTGAATAAATCACTATCTTCCGTTTGGTTGTCATGGCAGTTTGAGTATTCTTTGATCCATTGATGATGGCTTTTTTTTGCGCGTGCACGTCAGTAACCCAAGGTTTACATACTCAGGGTTGATTAACCCACTTCATACCAGCTGTAATGGAATCCGATACCCAGAGTTTCCCATCGTGGGGTATGTTGACCCAGAGTTTATGGATAGACTCAAGAGTTTGTTAACCTGCCTTTATGGAATACCCCTCTGCTGCCTTGTTATGTAGCAAGTGTTGCTAATGCTAATCCTTAAACAAAGTAAAAAGACTATGTGAGGCTAAAATAAATTGCTTACATACATCTAAAAAAAATATTTGAAAATTACCTTGTCTTAAATTATCTTTTATAACTTTTTTAAGGAATAATAATAATAATAATAATAATAATAATAATAATAATAATAATAATAATAATAATAATAATAATAAATAAATAAATAAATAAAAACCAATGGGGTTTATTACCTGTTCTAAATAAGCCATATCCTTGGCAAACTGAGTAGAGGCCATCTATGAAAAAGCCACTTAACCTCCCACTTTTCTATAGCAACACATAATTCCTACGGGCACTGCACTAGTTTCTTTAAAAAATGTAATACTTACAATTGTCTGCGGCTGTGAAGTCCTGCTGATATTCCTTCCTCACCGATAACTAGTGATGTGACGAAGTGTGTTTGTCGAAGAATCCAGGCGGTGATAAGTTATGCTTTCATCAATGACGTATGCCGTGACGTAAAAAAAACTCGCCGGCTGGCCACGCCCTCCAACTGGTTCATGAGTTGGTGCGCGACTCAAAATAAATAAACTCTCATTTGAGAGATTGTAATGGAGCCGGCAAAAAAGAAGAGTATTTTCCCAGTGTGGGAACGTTTTTTATCTCATTTCACCCAACGAGGTAGTTACATAATGTCTGCAGATTTTTTTTCATAATTAATACAGATTTTGCAATGCAATTTAGCTTTTGTTATCTTGAATGAATTTCACAATTAATAGAATTTGTATTGTGTTCATATGTATATAGGTAGCTTATATTATGATTATAACTTGTATATGAATAATAAATATTCAGACTTCTATAATTTACTAAACAGCATGCCATATTTAACAGGTGTTAATTTAAAGCCCTGTAGGGCTTTATATATATATATATATATATATATATATATATATATATATATATATATATATATATATGTATATGTATAAATTGATTAAAAAAAATATCCCGATGATTTCTGGTATTTATCATGACAACGATAAACATCACAATGAATAAAAAACTGTAAATAAATAAAACAATTCCGAACTTAAAGTGTAAACAGGTTCCTTACAAACACAAATATATTTGAATACATTAAAAAAGGCTACAATAGCTGCTGACTCATGAGCTGATATTTTATGGAATTTATTAGTGCATGTGGGTCACTCTATTAGTGTTAGGGTTAAATTTGTTAATAATAAACATTATGTTTGATGCAATTATTATTATTATTAATATATTTATATATATATTATTTTGTTACTAGTGAAAAACTGATGATTATACGACACTGAGGCAAGATACAATAGCCTCATGTAAAGGATTTTCAATATTTGCGAGTGGTGAAATAACCCAAAGTTGGGGTTCAAAATAAAAATTTAGAAGTCGCATAAAGAAAAATTGTTTCATATCCCAAGAAAAAGGAACATTTATACTATAGAGATTAGATTTTTGTTTCTTCTTAAATTCCCACATGCAGTTATGGGTCAATGAAAATCTGTCACAAAAGTATTTTTCAGATTTTAAGAGTCTCACCCACAAGTGGTAAAAATTTCAGAATTTTTTGAGAATGACGTGTGGACCATTCGTGCAATGAAATAACCCCTTATTATTTTGAGTTTGGGGATTAAGCCTTGGAGAACTAATGTTCAAGACACAGGAAGGAGTTCAGTAGAGCTGATCCCTGCTGAAAAAAGGTAACCATTAGGATTAGGATTCCTACAGTAGTCTAATGGTTCCTAATGGTTTCTGATGGTTTCTAATGGTTCGGTTAGTTTTCCTAATGGAATTATTTTATCTTCTACACAAATATTCAGGACTTTAATTGGTCCCCACTAAGGATTCCTACAGGAGTCTAATGGTTCCTACATGACAATTGGCTGCAATCTGTCCTCCCTCCAGGACCTGCACGCCTCCAGGATTCTGAGGCGTGCAGGAAAGATTGTGGCTGACTCCTCCCACCCCGGTCACAAGCTGTTTCAATCTCTCCCCTCTGGAAGGAGGTTTTGGTCCATCAGGACCAGAACCTCCAGACACAAAAACAGCTTCTTTCCCTCTGCCACCATCCACATGAACACAGCCCAGTCACCCACTGAATGGTTCCTACAGGACTCTAATGGTTCCCGGTGGTTTCAAATGGTTCAGTTTGTTTTTCTAATGGGATTCTATTATCTCCTACACAAATATACAGGACTTTTTTTTCATTAATTTGTTTATTAGGAGATATCACAATATGACAACATTTCAGTCGCCAGTTTTCCATTGTACAGTATTTTCAAACAAAGACACACATGTCACTCATTACAACAAATTATGTCTTTTGTATCTCAATCAGTCAACTATTTATACACACCACAGAGACACTCACACACATTTTTTACACATATCAAATGGTATACCTACTGTATATAACCATACATACTAAATAAAACAAAAGAGAAAATAAAATAAATAACAAAATTAAATCAAATAATAAAAATTAGGAGGGGTGTGTTCAGGCAGGAAGAGATCGCAAGGATTTGCAGTAGTCCAAAAAGGGGCCCCATGTTATATCAAATTGTTCTTCATTGCCTTTAGCTCATAAAATTATTTTATCTAGTTTAATAAATGACAAAACATCTCGTAGCCACAAGGATATTGAAGGTCCCTTAGAAGATTTCAAAAGAAGTAAAATATTACATCTAGCTATTCGTGATGTAAAAGTTATTATTTTAGAGTGAGCAGGTTCTGTGAGCAAAGTGTTTACTGGAACCCTAAAAACAGCCAAGAAAAGGTTCATGACAACTTGAGTTTTAAGCACATTGGAAAGAATCGTGGAGTATTGGCTCCAAAAGTTGTTGAGACTCGGGCACAGAAAAAACATGTGACTCAGGTTATAAGGGCTGACATGGCATCTTTCACATTGATCTACGATCTGTGGGTAGATTTCAGATAGATGGGTTTTTGAGTAATGAACCCTATGTAATACTTTAAATTGAATTAACTGTAGCCTTGCGGAGGGAGTTTTTTTCCACTGTTGGTCAGAAAAGTGCATACTTAACTCATCTTCCCATGGTTTTCTAATTGTATCTGTTGATTGTATATCTAAGTCCATGAGTTGCTTGTATATCACAGATATAATTGACTTTCGATTGGGTTCTAGGGACAGCAACTCTTCCCATAGAAGGGCAGTTGGGAGAGAAGGATAGGATGGAAAAACAGAAGATGCACAATGCCCAATCTGAAAGTAGCGGAACAAATGAGTGGCTGGAAGTCCTCTTACTGAGCATAGGTCAGAGATACTTAAAAAGGTACCATTTTTATAGAGGTCCTTAAAAGTTTTTGATGCCAGCATTTTTCCACTGCATGTATGTAGCGTCACTGAGACCATGGGGGGAAACAGATGATTTTTCATGACTGGCATTGTTGTTGATAATGAAAGAAGCTTAAAATGGTTCCTGTATTGTGACCATATTTTCAAAGAGGACTGTACCACAGGACTTTTTTTATATTTATAGGGATCCAGAGCTTCCAGTGATGATGAGAAACAAGACAAGTGTTCAAGTTTACACCACAGCAAGTCTTGTGACCGGAGCCAATAGATCAATTTATGAATGTTAGCTGAACAATAATAACACAGGAAAATAGGCAAAGCAAGCCCACCACTAAACATCATCTTTTGTAATAGAGATTTCCTTACTCTGGGGTTCTTGGCTTCCCACAAAAAAGATATTATAAGATGGTTGAGGGTCTTAAAAAACTTTTTGGGCAAAACACCGGAATACATTGAAATAGAAAGAGAAACCGGGGTAAAACATTCATTTTAACTGTTTCTTTGACCCAAAAGAGATCAGGGCAGGGAGCCCCACCTCTGAAAGTCTGCTTTAATTTGGTTTATCAATGGGGTGAAATTAGCTGTGTATAAGGAAGGTAAAGTGCGGGTGATGTTGATTCATAGATATTTAAATCCAGAGGGGCTAAGTTTGAATGGAATATCTGTCTGGTTCAACCCAAGAGCTAATGAATTTACTGGATAGCATTCACTTTTAAGTAGATTAACTTTGTATCCTGAGAGTAAACTGAATTTTTCCAACAACGATATAATCAAGGGAACACTAAGAGTAGGATCAGAAACGTATAAAAGCAAATCATCTGCATAAAGGGACAATTTAAGATTCATACCGAAATGAGAGATTCCTTGAAACTGATGAAGCGACTGTACGGATATGGATAAAGGCTCAATAGCCAGAGCAAAAAGGAGGGGTGATAATGGACACCCCTGTCTAGTGCCTCGATAAAGAGCAAAATAACTGGAGGTAACATTGTTTGTGTGGACACTAGCCAGAGGTGAATCATACAATAACCAAATCCATGACATAAATCGACTTCCAAAACCAAATTTACGTAAAACGACAAATAGATAATTCCATTCTACTCAATCGAACACTTTCTCAGCATCGAGCAAAATAACAACTTCTAGACTGATGGAGGAGTGGTGAGAAAGAATCACATTCAGAAGGGTGCGGACATTATAAAACAACTGACAACCTTCAACGAAACCAGTTTGTTCCTCAGAAATGATTGAAGGCAAAATGTTCTCAAGTCAACAAGCTAATACTTTAGCCAGGATTTTTACATCAACATTTAAAAGAGATATTGGTCTGTAGGATGCACAAGATGTAGGATCTTTATCATTCTTTAGAAGAACTGTGATTACTGCTTGAGATAATGTGGGAGACAGTGAACCACATTCCAAAGATTCATTATATACTGAGGACAACAACGGAGCTAGTTTGTTTGCAAATATCTTTAAAAAATCCAACAGAGAACCCGTCTGGGCCTGGTGCCTTACCATTGTGCATCGTTTTGATACAATGTACGTAAAATTTCTAATTGAAGGGGTGCATTCAATTGTTTAGCCATGACAGGATCAACAGTAGGTGTGGCAAGATCTTTAAGAAAGGAGCTCAATTCCAACGGACCAATTGTGGATTCAGAATCATATAAAGATGAGTAATACTTTTTAAAAACATAATTTATAGCTATCGGATCAGAAACCAATTCACCTGTTGTGTCTTTAATTTGAGTAATCAGTCTCGATGCTGCTTGACGTTTTAGCTGGTGGGCCAGAAGTCTACTGGGCTTATCACCATGCTCATAGTAAGTTACACGTGAACGGAATAAGAGTTTCTCAGCTTTGGCTGTTGAAAGCAAATCAAACTCTGTTTGTAAATCAAGTCGTTTTTTAAGCAGATTTGGGAAAGAATCAGTAACAATTTCTTTATCGATGTCATTAATTTTTGTCATCAATTCTTTAAGCTTTGCTCTACAATCTTTATTTAAATGTGCTGAAAAAGAAAGGATTTGTCCACGTAAATAGGCTTTCAAAGACTCCCAAAGCAATGCATATGAAATAGTGTCGGTCTTGTTTAAAATCTTTAAATGTTCCATCTGATATCAATAAAGGGTTAAACCTCCAGGGTGAAGAAAAAGAGGGCTGGCTTTTAATATCAACACTAAGTGGTGCATCCAAAAAGAAGTAATCAATCCTTGAAAAAGACTGGTACCCGTGAGTAAAATGAATATGCTTTTGTGTTAGGATTGTAAAACCTCCAAGGATCCACAAATTCATTCTGTAACATGAAATTTGAAATGGATTTAGAATATACATGACTTTAACTGGTCCCTACTAAGGATTCCTACAGGAGTCTTAATGGTTCCTACATGAGTCTAATGGTTTCTATAGGAGTCTAATGGTTCCTGGTGGTTTCAAATTGTTCAGTTTGTTTTTCTAATGGGATTCTATTATCTCCTACACAAATATACAGGACTTTAACTGGTCCCTACTAAGGATTCATACAGGACTCTAATGGTTCCTACAGGAGTCTAATGGTTCCTACAGCAGTCTTAATGGTTCCTACAGGCGTTTCTATACCAGTCTAATGGTCACTATACAGCCACTATAGCTACTACATATAGTGGTTTCTATTGGTTCCTAATGTGATTGGGAACACAGATGCCTTCCTTGGCGATCACATCTGTGGGATTTCTAACCCTTGTGTAGGTTATACAGTATGTTAGTATATTACGGTGTTCAGTGATTTCATTCAATACATTTCAAGATCACCATTTAGCCTTTTGTGATTACATCATTGATCATTACTCATCCATCCAAGAGGAGGGAAAAGGACCCAACCTCATGGAGGTACTAACTATGGTAAGAGAAAGATACTGGCACTCCCAACTTCTTTAAAATAAAGGTCTTTTATTGACAAACATACACAAAATACAATAAGATAATTGTCTATTTTAAAGTATTGATTCAGTATTTTAAGGATATCTCCAGTCATCCTGCCAACCAGTAAAGCCAATCAGATCTTTGGCTGTATTGTACACAATACAGTAATGAATTAACCACAATGATAGCATGGTGCATACAGTAGGCTATAAAAAAGCAAAAAAGTATCAATAATTATTCAAATAAATCAAAACTGACCCACATTCATTTATTTTCTGTGAACTCTAGCATTTCTTTCACATTGTATTTACTGCATTTACTGTCTGATCTTTAGTCTCGTTTATGTGTATTAGGGAAAGTACAAATAAGCATTTCATTTTCAATTTGGAGGCAGATACATTTAGTTTCAACTGCACTGACCGGCAATTACACCGTTTCTCAGTCACCTCATGCGTATGAGGTGACTTGAAGGCTTGGGTTACATAGAATGTTCTCAGCATCAACAAGACAGTGTCTTTGTCTTCATGTGTGAAGGATAATATCCTTTTGATTTCCTCAAAGCTACCACAGGTTAGTTTGACAAAGCGGCTGTTTCTCTTAAGAGGATGTCTGTAGTCTTGGCTTGTGTATAAAAGGCCCTCAACAACAATCTGCTAGTGTATTATGACCATGTCAGGAGAATGCATGGTTGCAGCTTGAAAGGCCAGTTCCTCTTCATCTGGGAAGGCAAGTGTCATGCCATTGCTCAATGCTGTGGTTTTGTTGCTAGCTTTGGCAACATGTTGGTCTGTCAGATTTGCACAAAATCTCAGAACATTGTTACTAATGAGATGCTTAGGTGCAAAGTGTGGGATGGCCTTGTGCAAAAGGAAGTTAACCTGACAGGGAATTCCTTTTGTGCCCTGTACCAGCTTTAGCTGATTTCCATTAGCATTCTCAAATACAAAGGTAGAGTTTGCCCACAGTGGGCACCAGAGACGCAGACTTAGCAAGATGGCTTAGGAGGTGGACATTAAGTCATAGACACTCCATATAGAATCTGAATGTGAATCATGGCTTCAGCTTTGTTAATATCTGAATGACAGATTTCTTTTTGTAAAATCCTTCCCATTGGTTACAAGTGTTTTATTGTATGACTGACTGGACAAACAGCATGTTTTATGTTGTGCTTGAAATAACCATAATAGTTTTTATATCACGTAGGGATAAAACAGATGCAATTTATAGGAACTGTGTAAAACAGATGAGCAACTTCTATCACAGCAAGGGCCACAAAAATTTTAACTGATAAGAAAACCAGTCACCATTTCAAATATTAAAATTAATCTGAGCAGTGACAGGAAATAAAACTTTTGTTTAGCATTATTTTTCTCTTTGGATTCATTTTGTAAATTTTATTATATTAGCACATTTCAGGTAATACTGTGTATCAGTAGTGGTCTTATTGGCCATTTTGTAAAATTGTTATTTGTTTGAGTAATGTCATGCATTTACATTGATGGCTACACTAGTTTATTATGTCTAGTATAGAATGTCCTTGAATTTTGATAACATGTTAATGCATTTGTGAGATTGCCTAAATGAGTCTATATAGTCACCTACACAATACCAGGAAAGCTGGTAAACTAATGATTGCCATTAAACTAAATTAAGATACCATACTAATTTACAGCTTTAAGTGAAGCCATCTTGTCACATATATTTTGCTTCAACTTCTCTGAAACTTTTTTGCAAATATTTACAAAAACTGTCAAGGGTAAGTTTTAATTATATATTTATATATATATAATTATATATTTGTCAGCAATTACTTTTTATTCCACCACAGTATTTTAAAAGCCAGTTACAGTAGCAAACCATAGAAACTCAGTGGAGATGAAAACTGTACAACCTGCTTACATCATAGATAACGACCATCCTCTTCTTCACCAGCATGCTGCTACTGTCACAGCCAGAAACTTTTTACCACTCAGGTTATTATGAAACCTGCTGTACTGTCTTCAAGGTTTAAACTGTCAGTAACTACTTTTGTTGCATTTCTGTAAATGCAAGAGTGTCTTTGTGATTAACAATCAATTGTGGACCATTACCCAGAAATTAGTCACTTTAAATTCAAAGATAAAGAAACCTACAAACCTTTTGATTACTTTTAACTTGACTCTTTAGCATAGCATCAAAAAAGTAGAAAGACTAGACCAACTCAAAAACTAAAACAAGAATGTAAGTTTTACCTTTTAATAACCACTTTGGTCACAAAACCAAAACTCACATTTTAACAAGGAATGATATTTAGTGTCCACCACGAAGACGGAGGACAAGGTAGAGGGTGGACTCCTTCTGGATGTTGTAGTCGGAAAAGGGTGCGGCCGTCTTCCAGCTGCTTTCCAGCAAAGACCAACCTCTGCTGGTCTGGGGGAATGCCCTCCTTGTCCTGGATCTTGGCCTTCACGTTCTCAATGGTGTCACTGGGCTCAACCTCAAGGGTGATGGTCTTGCCAGTGAGGGTCTTCACAAAGATCTGCATGCCACCACGGAGACGGAGGACAAGGTGGAGGGTGGACTCCTTCTGGATGTTGTAGTCGGAGAGGGTGCGACCGTCTTCCAGCTGCTTTCCAGCAAAGACCAACCTCTGCTGGTCTGGGGGAATGCCCTCCTTGTCCTGGATCTTGGCCTTCACGTTCTCAATGGTGTCACTGGGCTCAACCTCAAGGGTGATGGTCTTGCCAGTGAGGGTCTTCACAAAAATCTGCATGCCACCACGGATACGGAGGACAAGGTGGAGGGTAGACTCCTTCTGGATGTTGTAGTCGGAGAGGGTGCGGCCATCTTCAAGCTGCTTTCCAGCAAAGATCAACCTCTGCTGGTCTGGGGGAATGCCCTCCTTGTCCTGGATCTTGGCCTTCACATTCTCAATGGTGTCACTGGGCTCAACCTCAAGGGTGATGGTCTTGCCAGTGAGGGTCTTCACAAAGATCTGCATGCCACCACGGAGACGGAGGACAAGGTGGAGGGTAGTCTCCTTCTGGATGTTGTAGTCGGAGAGGGTGCGGCCGTCTTCCAGCTGCGTTCCAGCAAAGATCAACCTCTGCTGGTCTGGGGGAATGCCCTCCTTGTCCTGGATCTTGGCCTTCACGTTCTCAATGGTGTCACTGGGCTCAACCTCAAGGGTGATGGTCTTGCCAGTGAGGGTCTTCACAAAGATCTGCATGCCACCACGGAGACGGAGGACAAGGTGGAGGGTGGACTCCTTCTGGATGTTGTAGTCGGAGAGGGTGCAGCCGTCTTCCAGCTGCTTTCCAGCAAAGACCAACCTCTGCTGGTCTGGGGGAATGCCCTCCTTGTCCTGGATCTTGGCCTTCACGTTCTCAATGGTGTCACTGGGCTCAACCTCAAGGGTGATGGTCTTGCCAGTGAGGGTCTTCACAAAGATCTGCATTGTTACACCTAGAATAAGACACAATATTATAAAATATAATCCAATACTTAATGTCTGTAAAATATATATTTATTAAGGACACACCAAAAGTATTTTGACTGCAATACACTTCTCATCTACATTTTGGATAACTACCTAATTTATTTTTAATTATATTACAGAAGACAATTGTAACCCACGTCATAAAGAAATGTATTATATTTATATTATTTAATTATATTATATTTAGCAGAAGTAAATTTATTATAACATCTACTCCAGTTATTTATATACAATATTATTTCACCGCACTAATAGACTGCACTGACGTCACTCATCCACACGCACACACGCCAGCCAATCACAGACCAGTATCCTCGTATAAACAGGAAGCATGAGATACGGGAGGAGAAGGCTTGAATACGGGAAACGATCAAGCAGCAGCTGAACCCGCAGCAATTGAACGGTAGCACGCGCACCCGGTGCTCAGCAGACAGCACTTTACTAACTGTGCAGACCAGCGGTTGTGCCTTGCACCTGACAAAAGGAGCGATCGGTAGCAGAACGGAGGACTTTGTATAGGCGACTCAGACTGCATCGGTGAGTGCTTACGGAGACGTAATCGCTACAGCGTCGTCGTGACAAACTTTTCCTCCTCTTCTGCTTCTGATTTATATATAGTTTGAAGTATGAAACATTTTAATATGAATGTATTTTATTGCAAGTTAATGATAAGCGCTGCATTGATTGCTCATAATTTACATTTAAATGTTTCTTAAATTATATGGTGTACCTTAATGATTGATGCACCTATGGACTTTGACTGTGCACAGAGGCGAAAGAAACCCTTTTATTAAATGTGGCTTATTTTGTATAGGCCAGGTTTTTTAAACCCCCCCATGGAACTAAAGATGGTGAGCTACCCACGGAGATGACGTAGTGGACGGTGAACTGCAGGTCTACCAGAGCGGTAGGACCACCGCACCGATCCTCTTACCAGGAACGCACAAACTTCAATCCTACCAGGGTGGTAGGATCAACTTTATTTAATTAGGTTCTCTTCCAGTGGACCAACCCAACGAACTTCAATCCTACCAGGGTGGTAGGACCAACTTCATTTTTCGTTTGAGTGGAACTATTTTTTTTTTTCCCCAGGCTGTGACGCCTTATGAACTGAGCTAAATCCCAGCGGGTGAACTCTAGTCTGTTTTGAGACCACTTTTGTTTATTATTATTTTCTGTAATATAATAAATCCATGGTACTTATTTTCTATAAACAACAAATTGTCTGTCTATTCTCTGCACATCTTAGTAATCATTCCCAACTCACACTTGAACCTAGAAACTAATCTCAGAGAAAAAAATTATTAACCAACAGTAAATGTACAATTGGCTACACAAAGCTGTGTTAGGGTTTGACAGTAATGCAACTAATGTGATGAAACACCAAAATATCCATTAGTACTGCTTTCAGTAGATTAATAATTGAAGCATTAAGCCTGATCAGATATAATTAGGGGAAATCAACCATAAATTCATGCAACTCATTATCAGATATAAAACATTGAAGATTCAGCAGCAGTTTAGATTGAACACTATGTTATTTTTTCTTTTTAGAATAGAGTGACCCAGATGCACAAATATATTCTAGGGATGTCCCGATACATCAGCATGAATCATCCATGCTTTCATGACTCATGTTGTAGTGTGGAATGTAAGAAAAGGTTTGATCAAGTGATGTTACTCAAATATAGAATAGTAAGCAACAGTAGGTATGCAAAAATTGACCAATTTATTATTACCAATTGTTACATGCATTTTAACCTTACACATAATGTCTACAGTACTCCACAATTAAACAAATATATATTGGAGATTTTAGATGTCCAATAAAAATCAGATATATCATGATCAGATCAGGACACCTTAATAAATATGACATAAAATCAGCCCATGAATGTGTAGCTATTTTAAAATCGTCTTTTTTTAAAGATTTAAATGTTCATACTGAAGCAGATTCTAGTGTTAATATATTTAATGTTTGTAAGGCATTTGTTTACAGTAAGTCGGGATTTGTTTTATGTATTCATCTTAACTGTGATAATTACCAGAAATGATCAGAATACGTTCTGCTAGATTCACGGCTATTGTTTTTACAATAAAAAGAACATTCAAGGTGTATGCTTTAAGTTATATATAAATCGGGATCGGCAGTCAGGCTTTTTAAAGATCGACCAGATCATTGGGATCCGTGCACCTTTATTCACTAAAAAGATTTTAAGTTTCATTTATTAAGTGACGTTTCATTTCGTTTAAGCAAAGTGTTTCAAAATAAGTTGAAACGTAAAAGAAAAAGTAGTTCCCAGCCCTTCTCATTCTCTGCACGTAACTGGGCAACTAAGTCCCTCAACTCCTGCATCTCTCCCTCCATGCCAAAACGGTAATACGAGAAACGCAGGAAACGAAAAACTGAACGTCTGCTTACCAAACGCCAAAAACCACCTACGCGTCCACGGGAGGCCTGCTGCTGCTTTGCTTGTGCCTAAAATGACAGTAAAAGTTAAACTGATACACACAAAAAGTAACACTGGGACACACGTCTTTGCTCTCAAAAACCAGTCCTGTTGACCAATGCCAAGTGTGGCAAAATGGAAAGATTATGAGTAATGACAACGCCACCTTGGGAGTTTCACCCAAGGAAATGAAAATATTTAAAAGAACATAGAGTACTTAATTATTTGCAGACAAAATAATAAATGTATAACCCAAGGCACTCAGGCCCGTTGATTAAAGGAGCTTCAGACGTGTTCCCAGTTGAACATGTTTATTACAAATATGCATTTTAAAAACAGTCTTTAAAAAACAAAAGTAAATTAACAACAATGACCAGTGCTGAGGCTTACCAGCGTGGAAACAATGGTCCAAAGTGGGGGATTCCAAGAAAATACACCCCTAAAAGGTGGCAACCCTCCACCAGGACCACCACTATTGGCTCTCAGCAACTGAAATAACAAACCAGAGGTTAAACAAGTATTTTACAAAAGAGAAATAACAGCTTGATATCAACAATAAAAGAGTACACTAAATGGATTAATGTAGGCAGAAATAAAATACAAAATATAAACTGAGTAAATAGACAATAAACAGATCAAATTTTATTAAACTTAAATATTATATAAAGATACCTGTGATATCAGTTCAAACCGGTAGCCACAGGTGTGGCGTGGGGTGCTGGTCAGAGTTAGGTACATGTCGGAACAAGTCACGGGGAAGTCCAGTCCCCCAGCTCGGGGACACAAAGAGATGCGCTCCAGCGCAAGAGAGAGCGAGGAGGGCGCACACAGCCACAGCTTTCAGGGGATGTCACAAGCACTGAAGGAGAGCGCGCACCAATGGAGCAGGAAGCAAGGAGAGGCGTACACAGCGGTAACCCAGAGTTTTCAAAAGCTGTCACACATGGAAGGCAAGTGCACATCAGCACCACGGAGAGCGAGCGCGGGCACCAATGCAGCAAAAAACCCAAAGCTGCTCTGGTGGTTAGAGAGCGATTCACAACGGGAAACCGGGAAGTGGGCGGGTCCCCAAGCTGACAGTGCAATGAGGAAATGACACCCAGCGTTCCCCTTTTATACTGCCCGCCCAACAAGGAGACCAATCAGAGGGGATTTTGTCTGCAGACACCCTAGTGCTGCTACATAAACAATCAGTACATGCTAATACAATACTGAAAATAATGTTGTGTTATCCTGGGTCACGAGGGAAACTATTGTTCCAAATGCTCTTTTTGGAGTGTTGCCCAATACACTTTGTTTTCTCTCAAACAAAAAGGACCTCTGGCAGCATTCTTAACCCTTCTGGCCAGGAGGCTGATTCTGATTAAATGGAAATCTCAGCCCCACCTACACGTGTGGATTAAAGAGGTGCTTCGTTTCCTCAAATTGGAAAAAATTAGGATCTGAGAGGTCAAAAACTTGAAACCCCTTTTTGTCATATGTCAAAAGCACGAACTGAAATCTTGAACTGGAATAAGTAACTAGTCTGAAAAACCCTGTGATATTTTTCTTTATGTAATATTGTCAACCTTGTTTCTTTCTTTTTCTCTTAATGAGACACATGCAAGGGGAGGGATATGGGTGGGGGTTTAATTGTTTGTATATGTGTTTCTCTTGTTTTTTTTTTAATTGTTTTTTTAAAAAGAATATATTTTCTGTATGGATGTTTCTGAATGGAAATACTGTTAATATGTAAAAGCAATAAAGAAAGTTTAAAACAAAAAAGAAGAGCATGAAAAGCAGTTAGATGGATTTCTGAGTGTATCCTAAACCAGACCCTCCCCTAAACAAGCCATCCTACAAAAGTCACTCACTCGTGCAGTCCCAGGAGAAAAAGTGGCACATATTGTGCAGCTGTTTGTTAATAAATGTGACTATGTGGCTTACGGCAATTTTCTTTCTGGTTAGACTTAATTTGAAATTAAATTATGAAGATTTAATATTGTATTTTGCCATTTTGTGAAAAAAATTAAGATATTGAGTTTTGGTCAATATCGCCCAGCCCTATAAGCTGCTAAAACAATAATTTTTCATTAGATAAAAATCGAAGTGTAGGCCTAATAAATAATTTATTCAAATATGATTCATTCCAAAAAGAAAGGAAAAAGGTTGAATTTGCTGCTTTAAAGTTTGTTTTGATATCCATGTAAACACCTATTGATATTTTTGAAAAGGTTTCATGCATTGCCTTGTGGGATGTGGAGTCCCGGAGACTGATGCGTTGAAGTGGTTTTACTCATTTATTGTTACCTTATTCAATTAGTGAACATTTTTGTACCCATTTTTAGATATTTTGTAACAATCCATTGAGGGCTCGAAAAAATTTTTGACAACAAAAAAGTTTAAGAGGTCACTGCCAAGGGGGGCGCTCGTGAGCAGCGACATGTGAGGACGTGTAGCATTGTTGCCCTGCAGGGTTTCACCAATTTTTTATAAATATATGTTACTATCTGACATTTAAGCGCTACCTGCCGTCATCTGAAACCCTACTGCAAATACCAGTGCCGTGTGAAATATCATTTTCGCAATGTCTGGATCTAAAAGCTCCAAAAAGGCGGAACTCGCTAAAGCAGCCGAGGCTGCTGCTACATCACCGGATACGGCTAAGCTAATGGCTGCGATAGCTAACTTGGAAAAAACTGTTGTGGAAAAGATTAGTATGTTGGAGGCAAAAGTAGAATCCAAGTCGCAAACGCTCTACGAGACCATTGACTCCCTCCGCAGTCATTTCAAAGAGCAACTGTATGGTGTCCGGACGGAATTATGTGCAAAAATAGACCCGCTAGCCACTAGCTTCTCCGACCACCAGGCCCGGCTAACTAGCTTGGAAGAAGCTACAAACACATACTCCGATAGAGTGGTGGTTTTGGAGGAAGAGGTTCACAGTTTGAAAGAGACTGTATCAGCCCTTGTGAATAAAACTGAGGACCTGGAGGGAAGACAATGCCGCTGCAACATACGAATACTTGGGGTAAGAGAACAGTTTGAGGCCGGGACACGACCTGTTGCTTGTGTGGCTAAGCTACTTCAGGAACTTTTGAGCTTGGATGCGGCCCCCACACTGGACGCGGCGCATCGCAGTCTACAACCAGCCCCGGTGAGAGGACAGAGACCCAGGCCGCTCATTGTTAAGTTTCATTACAATCAAGAAAAACTGGAGGTTCTACGCAAAGCGGCGAGGAACGGGCCCCTGCTCTACAATAATGACAAGATCCTCATCTTTCCGGACCTCCCGCCTACAGTAGTGAGGAGGAGAGGGGCGTTCAAGGATGTGAAGGAGTTGCTCCGCGGCTGTCAAGACGTTAGATATGGTATGCTGTATCCCGCAAAACTGAGGATCTCCTCGCCTTTGGGGGAAAAGTTCTTTACCGATCCAGTGGCTGCTAAGGACTACACCATGAAGCATTTGATGCAGAATGGCAGACAGGATGAGGGCTGAATATAATATAATGATGGGGAACTCATTGGTTCATAATGTGATTGTTAATATAATTGTTCTCTCTTAACCCGCATATTGTAGAGTAGTAAGTTGGATGGCAGTGTTTGATGTCATACCGTATTTTGTCAGTTAAGTATTTTTAGAAACCTTTTGTTCCCTGCTGAGGGGAATGTTAGTATTAGAACGAGTTACATGTTACATTTAGGCTCTTTGGGGGGTGGGCTGAGGCTGTCTCCTCCTGCGTGGAGGAGACAGCCTGTGGGGGTTGGATTTCTTACATTGTGTGTGTGTTTTTTATTTATTTATTTATATTTTTATTTTTTTTATTTTATTTTTTTTTTACTCCTTCTTTCTTTGTTTACTTGGCTGCACTCACTTGCTCCATACAGATGTTGCTCCACACCCACCATGACTGCCCATACTCAGTGTGAACATGGCCACCTCCTCTAATCCATTGCAAACAGGTGGGCCCTGTTCTACAACATTTATTACATGGAATGTGAAGGGACTTAATAATCTGGTCAAACGTAAAAGGATTTTTGCTCATCTTCAGACCTTTGAACCGGACATTGTCTTTTTACAGGAGACACACCTGCGCCCCACACAGGGTAATAAACTGTCGTGTAACTGGTTTATACAAGTGTACCATTCGGGCTTTGATTCCAAGGCCAGAGGGGTCGCTATACTTATTAAGAGGAATCTCCCTTTTGTTTGTTCAAATGTAACACATGATGTCAATGGCCGTTTTGTCATGATTACAGGTAAATTACACAATACCCCGGTCACATTATTAAATGTTTATGCCCCTAACTGGGATAATCCACAATTTTTTAAGAAAATCATTGGCCTATTGCCTGATTTCAATACTTCCTATTTGATAATGGGAGGGGATTTTAATCTTGTACTTGATACAAGTCTGGATAGATCGAAGGCGCGCAAATCTGCAGAGATTTCCAAGTCAGCCTCAGTTATCAATTCCTTTCTCCAAAATTACGGTATCTCTGACCCACTGCGTGCAACCGAGCCCGTCGCAAAATAGTATTCGTTCTTCTCCCCAGTACACCACTCGTACTCTAGGATTGATTATTTCCTATTGGATAATTTTCTTATTCCTAAAGTTGCCAAATGTAAATATCATACCATTGTTATTTCTGATCATGCACCGGTTCAACTAGATATTACATTTCCGAATTCTTGTGCCGTGCAGCGGGTCTGGAGATTTGATTCAACTTTATTGTCTGATGAAGAATTTTGTAAATACTTAACGTATCAAATAGATTTTTTTCTGGACCTTAATGATACCCCAGACATCTCAAAATCCATACTATGGGAATCTCTTAAGGCATACCTGCGCGGCCAAATTATCTCCTTTGCAGCCCAGAAAAATAAAAAACGTTTTAATCGACTTAGGGAACTGACTGAGCTTATAGCAAACCTGGACTCACAATATGCTAGTAATCCATCTCCGGATCTGTACAAACAAAAACTATTGCTGCAATCTGAATTTGAAACCCTTTCAATTAAACAGACTGAGAAACTTTTGCTCAGAACAAGACAAAAGCTATATGAACACGGAGAAAGAGCCAATAGACTTCTCTCGCATCAGCTGCGTCAGTCGGTCTCAGATAACTCAATACCTGAAATCAGAGTAGACTCTAGTCGAACAACAACTGACCCTAAAGAGATTAATACAGTTTTTAAGACATTTTACCAAAAACTCTACACCAGTCAGACTGCAGGTACTACAAACGATATTGATTTATTTCTAGGTAGATTAGATATTCCTACAATTGCGACAAATCAACAGGAGTCACTTGAGAGACCTATATGCATAGCTGAAATTTTAAAGGCGATTGGGTCTCTGCAGAGCGGCAAAGCGCCAGGTCCAGATGGGTTTTCGTGTGATTTTTTCAAGGCATTTGCAAATAAGTTGGCACCCCTACTTTGTGATATGTTTTTAGAAATACATACAAATAATAAGTTGCAGCAAACCTTGTCCCAAGCCACAATCTCTGTGTTACTAAAAAAAGATAAAGACCCTCAAAAATGTGAATCTTATCGGCCAATCAGTCTACTAAATGTGGACTATAAAATTCTTACAAAAATGTTTGCACTCCGCCTTGAAAGTATCGCTCCCACAATCATTCACGAAGATCAAACTGGCTTTGTTGCAAATCGACAGTCCTATTTTAACACTCGACGCTTATTCAATGTTTTGTATTCTGACCACTCCACAGATCAGCCTGAAGTGATTGTCTCTCTCGATGCCGAAAAGGCTTTTGACTGTGTGGAGTGGCCATATTTGTTATCGGTCATGAGCAAGTTTGGTTTTGGGCCAAAATTCATATCATGGATTAAGATTTTATATTCAGTGCCACTCTCCTCAGTTCGGACTAACAATATTGTTTCAGACTATTTCCCACTATATAGAGGTACCCGCCAGGGCTGCCCCTTGAGCCCCTTGCTTTTCGATATTGCAATCGAGCCTTTGGCTGTGGCACTGTGTTCGGATGAAGGTGTTGGGGGGATTAGTCGAGGAGGAGCTATTCACAAATTATCTCTTTATGCGGACGACTTGCTTTTGTACATATCGGACCCGGCGGAATCTATCCCGAGAATGTTGGAACTGCTTGCCTCGTATGGCCGCTTGTCAGGGTACAAGTTGAATCTGGGAAAAAGTACACTCTTTCCCATAAACCAGCTAGCTAAAGACCTGGATTATATAAA
Organism: Gouania willdenowi; assembly: GCF_900634775.1. Taxonomy (NCBI): domain Eukaryota; kingdom Metazoa; phylum Chordata; class Actinopteri; order Blenniiformes; family Gobiesocidae; genus Gouania; species Gouania willdenowi. The sequence continues at coordinate 15,070 of NW_021145213.1, read as the reverse complement.
TATTCCATTCAAAATTGAGGAAAAATCATTTACATATCTGGGGGTACAAATTTCCAATTCCTATAACAGTCTTTTTAAATATAACTTCACCCCGCTTCTTGATAGAACCAAAGCGGATCTGTTGCGCTGGTCAGCTTTACCCATCTCTCTTGCCGGGCGTATTAATACTGTTAAGATGGTCGTTTTGCCTAAATTCATGTATCTTTTTCAGATGCTGCCTTTATTTCTTCCCAAAACAATTTTTAAAAAAATTGATAGTATTGTGACTTCATTTATATGGAATCAGAAATGCCCAAGGATTCGGAAATCCAGATTACAGTGTTCTAGAGCTGAAGGTGGCCTTGCCCTACCAAATTTTATGTATTACTACTGGTCAGCTAATATTGTAAAACTTTCCACCTGGCTACGCACATTTAAAGAGGGTGGTGGCCCACTTTGGTCTGTAATGGAACTGGGTTCTAGTCCTCCAACCACACCGATAGCTCTAATGTGTTCCTCATTGCCATTAGAGGGGAAAATAAAATTCACGAATCCATTGGTTAAAAGCTCTCTCAGTATCTGGTTTCAATGTCGTCGCCACTTTTCCTTCAAACAGATCCTTATTTATACTCCTATTACTTCTAACCCTTCTTTTTTACCAGCCTTAAATGAGTCGGGTTTCAAAATTTGGCAAACAAAAGGGATTGTGTTTTTCAGGGACCTGTTTATTAATGGCTCATTTATGTCATTTGAAGACTTAGCAAAAAATTTTGATATTCCCAGATCTCACTTTTTCAGATATTTACAGGCCCGTAGCTTTGCATCAAAGCATTTCATCACGTATCCAAACAAATCACATGCTTGCCCCCTTGAAGACTGCTTGCAGTTACAATCTATTTCCAGAGGACAGATTTCCAAAATATACAATGTGTTGCATCACATAGACCCTACTTCTTTGGCTGAGGTGAAGATTTCTTGGGAACAGGACCTAAACGTGAAAATATCTGATGATACCTGGGATTTAAGTATCGGGCTCATACATTCAACGTCCATCTGCATACGACACTGTTTGATACAGTTTAAGGTTCTTCACCATTCTTATTTCACTAAGGCCAGGCTTGATAGAATATACGGTACCTCTGATGATGCGTGCCCAAGATGCAAACAGTCGCCCGCCACCATGAGCCATATGTTTTGGTCCTGTGTGGCACTGGGTGGGTTTTGGGGTTCTATATTTGATGCTTTCTCACATGTGTGTGGCAGAAAGATTGATCCCAATCCGATTACCGCAGTGTTTGGTGTTGTCCCAAGTGGACATGGATTGACTACGTACCAGACCAGTGCCATTGCCTTTTCATCACTCTTGGCCCGCAGACTCATTTTAACAAAGTGGAAGGACGTACAACCTCCTTCCTTTATTCAGTGGGGACGAGAGTTGATGATGTGTCTGCAAATGGAATATTTAAGGTCCAGCTTACGTGGGTCAATAAATAAATATCATAGGACAAGGTCGCCCTTCATTGCTTATGTTGAAGGTTTGCCTTTTACTTGAGTGGGATGTGTAAAGCAAAATTCAATCATTGAGGAGTTGGGTTGTGCAGCATATTGTATAGACACATGTTTTTTTTTTTTGTTTTTTTTTCTTCTTTTTGTTTTTGTTTTTTCTTTTGGTTTTTGTTTTTGTGTGTGTGTAATCTATTTTTATGGGTATATTTTCGCAAGCTTAGGGCTCATGTGCCGCTGGTTGGCATTGTGGTGTAAATCTCTGTAAAATAAGTTTGAACAAGCCCTGATTCTTTAAATGTTTGTTTGTATAAAAATGAAAAATCTTTAAATAAAGTGTTCAAAAAAAAAGAAATCACTGCCAAGTGATTTATACAGACTATACTTGCTTACAGACTGAAGTGATGAAATTGGATGAAAAAGAAATAAGGTTGACGTCAATCTATTTTAATTGAAAAATCAATATTAAGATTTTTTACCACTACTTACAATATATTTACCATGTGTTTGACAACCGACTAATGGCAGTACTAAGAGGGCAAGGATTGTCTAGTATGAAAATAACAAGATGCAGAATAATAAACCATAAACTTACTGTCAATTTGCTTGATTTATGGGCTTAGGATCCAATTTGATTTGAACTTTTAAATGGCACTGTGTCAGACAATGGAAATATACACATCTTGATTGTTCTATGTGAAACATTAGCTGTTACATTGTAACCTTAGCATGAGCTGAAGATCAACTCTGTAAAAGATGTATCTAGAAAACATATCGCCATCTCTTTGGCCAGTAGACAACAGCCAATTGTGTCCCAACAAAAAACCTGTTACACTTACACTTACTCACTTTCTATTTAGAGCATTAGATTTAAAATTAAAGACTGCTGATTACTCTGAAGCTCTGGAAATTGACAATATTGGTATGCCAGCGCCATCCTCTGGGATCCGGTAGCTTTGCATATATAAAGAGGAATCAATTTGTTATTCCAAAAACAATGTTCAGCAAATCTCCACTTTCGAAGAATCAAATTTGTAATGTTCACCTATCAAGTTCAACTGATTTAATGGTGTGTATACAAGAATGCAATATACGTATGCTCGTAAAAGTTTGAATTTGATCTTGAACACTTAAGTTCACATTCTTGGTTTTAAGATTTTTTTTCCTATGCTAAAAAAATGAAACAACTTGCTTAATTTTCTCAGCTTTTATTGGGATACTTTAAAAAAAAAAAAAAAGCTAATTAAACTGTAATCGACAATCTCGACAAGACTTGAGAAGGATGACAGCATAGATGGTGGACTCCGTCTGGATGTTGTAGTCAGAAAGGGTGCGGCCGTCTTCCAACTGCTTTCCAGCAAAGACCAACCTCTGCTGGTCTGGGGGAATGACCTCCTTGTCCTGGATCTTGGCCTTGATCTTGGCCTTCACTTTCTCAATGGTGTCACTGGGCTCAACCTCAAGGGTGATGGTCTTGCCAGTGAGGGTCTTCATAAAGATCTGCATTCCACCACGGAGACGGAGGACAAGGTGGAGGGTGGACTCCTTCTGGATATTGTAGTCGGAGAGGGTGCGACCGTCTTCCAGCTGCTTTCCAGCAAAGATCAACCTCTGCTGGTCTGGGGGAATGCCCTCCTTGTCCTGGATCTTGGCCTTCACGTTCTCAATAGTGTCACTGGGCTCAACCTCAAGGGTGATGGTCTTGCCAGTGAGGGTCTTCACAAAGATCTGCATGCCACCACGGAGACGGAGGACAAGGTGGAGGGTGGACACTTTCTGGATGTTGTAGTCGGAGAGGGTGCGGCCGTCTTCCAGCTGCTTTCCAGCAAAGATCAACCTCTGCTGGTCTGGGGAAATGCCCTCCTTGTCCTAGATCTTGGCCTTCACGTTCTCAATAGTGTCACTGGGCTCAACCTCAAGGGTGATGGTCTTGCCAGTGAGGGTCTTCACAAAGATCTGCATGCCACCACGGAGACGGAGGACAAGGTGGAGGGTGGACACTTTCTGGATGATGTAGTCGGAGAGGGTGCGGCCGTCTTCCAGCTGCTTTCCAGCAAAGATCAACCTCTGCTGGTCTGGGGGAATGCCCTCCTTGTCCTGGATCTTGGCCTTTACGTTCTCAATGGTGTCACTGGGCTCAACCTCAAGGGTGATGGTCTTGCCAGTGAGGGTCTTCACAAAAATCTGCATGCCACCACGGAGACGGAGGACAAGGTGGAGGGTGGACACTTTCTGGATGTTGTAGTCGGAGAGGGTGCGGCCGTCTTCCAGCTGCTTTCCAGCAAAGATCAACCTCTGCTGGTCTGGGGGAATGCCCTCCTTGTCCTGGATCTTGGCCTTCACGTTCTCAATAGTGTCACTGGGCTCAACCTCAAGGGTGATGGTCTTGCCAGTGAGGGTCTTCACAAAGATCTGCATGCCACCACGGAGACGGAGGACAAGGTGGAGGGTGGACACTTTCTGGATGTTGTAGTTGGAGAGGGTGCGGCCGTCTTCCAGCTGCTTTCCAGCAAAGATCAACCTCTGCTCGTCTGGGGGAATGCCCTCCTTGTCCTGGATCTTGGCCTTCACGTTCTCAATGGTGTCACTGGGCTCAACCTCAAGGGTGATGGTCTTGCCAGTGAGGGTCTTCACAAAGATCTGCATGCCACCACGGAGACGGAGGACAAGGTGGAGGGTGGACACTTTCTGGATGTTGTAGTCGGAGAGGGTGCGGCCGTCTTCCAGCTGCTTTCCAGCAAAGATCAACCTCTGCTGGTCTGGGGGAATGCCCTCCTTGTCCTGGATCTTGGCCTTTACGTTCTCAATGGTGTCACTGGGCTCAACCTCAAGGGTGATGGTCTTGCCAGTGAGGGTCTTCACAAAGATCTGCATGCCACCACGGAGACGGAGGACAAGGTGGAGGGTGGACACTTTCTGGATGTTGTAGTCGGAGAGGGTGCGGCCGTCTTCCAGCTGCTTTCCAGCAAAGATCAACCTCTGCTGGTCTGGGGGAATGCCCTCCTTGTCCTGGATCTTGGCCTTCACGTTCTCAATAGTGTCACTGGGCTCAACCTCAAGGGTGATGGTCTTGCCAGTGAGGGTCTTCACAAAGATCTGCATGCCACCACGGAGACGGAGGACAAGGTGGAGGGTGGACACTTTCTGGATGTTGTAGTCGGAGAGGGTGCGGCCGTCTTCCAGCTGCTTTCCAGCAAAGATCAACCTCTGCTGGTCTGGGGGAATGCCCTCCTTGTCCTGGATCTTGGCCTTCACGTTCTCAATGGTGTCACTGGGCTCAACCTCAAGGGTGATGGTCTTGCCAGTGAGGGTCTTCACAAAGATCTGCATGCCACCACGGAGACGGAGGACAAGGTGGAGGGTGGACACTTTCTGGATGTTGTAGTCGGAGAGGGTGCGGCCGTCTTCCAGCTGCTTTCCAGCAAAGATCAACCTCTGCTGGTCTGGGGGAATGCCCTCCTTGTCCTGGATCTTGGCCTTCACGTTCTCAATGGTGTCACTGGGCTCAACCTCAAGGGTGATGGTCTTGCCAGTGAGGGTCTTCACAAAGATCTGCATGCCACCACGGAGACGGAGGACAAGGTGGAGGGTGGACTCCTTCTGGATGTTGTAGTCGGAGAGGGTGCGGCCATCTTCCAGCTGCTTTCCAGCAAAGATCAACCTCTGCTGGTCTGGGGGAATGCCCTCCTTGTCCTGGATCTTGGCCTTCACTTTCTCAATGGTGTCACTGGGCTCCACCTCAAGGGTGATGGTCTTGCCAGTGAGGGTCTTAACAAAGATCTGCATGTTGGCACCTGTAGGGAAAATGGAAAAACAGAATTGTCTTATTAGTAAAAGATAATAATTATCAAGCACCTAAAATAGCTTTCCGTCACATGTAAACATCCATAGATTATATACAGACCAATGTGTTATGTCCAGTGCTGCCTCTCTAAAGGCAGAGCTGGATCTTTCCCACATGAACATGCTAGCAAGTTGCCGGTGATTCCAGGCCAAGCACCATTTTAAAACAAGGCCATTGTTTGCTTTTTTTCTTCCCAGTTACACCCAGAACACGAAACGAAACAGTGTGCTCCTTTACCACTGACAGTGTTTCAAAGCATTTTATCAAACAGAGTAGACAAAGCATATAACTGTAACGTAGTTCAAATACACACAGCCAAGCAGACACGGACAGCAAACTCCAAGAGGAAGATAGTTTAGGGTGCTTTCACACATGCCTCTTTGCTCCCCACCATGCTTCACTTTCTTGGATATTCCAGTCTTTTTGCAATATGTGAAAGGTCACTGAAACTCTGGTGCAGAGCAAACAAGCAAACTCCGGTCATCTGAAAAAATGTAGGTCTCGGTTCGGTTCAAGCGAAGCATGGTGCGGTCTTTAACTATGTGGAAAGCAACCAGGAGCAAACATAGGACTTTACATTGAAGCGCAATTGTAACGGAGCAACTCCATCAGCGACAGCGCAGCAGCAGCGGCTATGCTGCTGCATGCCTCCCGTCACGGTAACAGGCACGAGCACATTCACAACCCAGTGCTCCAGCAGCAACACACGCATATCCATTCATCCATCCATCCATTTTCAGTTGTCACTTTTCTGCGGGGATTGTTTTAGGATTTCCTTTGGAAAACATGGGAAGGGAAACCAAATATAGGACGTGAAGGCGCGACTGTCAGTAATGACAGGGCAGCGCCACATCGTCAAGGCATTGGAGGTTGAAGTATTCTTTTTTTTAATTCTGTCCAATCGGAGACCAACCGTTTCGCCTGCGTGACGTAGTTCAAAAAGTTTGGTGCGCTTGGCAAATAGAATGTGTGAAAGCGGACCGGAGCAAATTAAAATGCAAAAATGTTGCAGATTCACTGCCTGAATCGCACCGAGTCCACCGGACTATGTGTGTGAAAGCACCCTAAGACCGGAGAGGTGGGAGCGCTGTCTGAGCAGCCGTGCTCACACTGATATACTATAGGTTAGCTCTCAAGTCTCACTTATTGGGCCTAATGTGAGTCACTGATGTGCGCGGCTAAAGCGCATGCGTGTGTGTGAGTCACACACACAGACACAGACACACACACACACACTCAAACAACAACAAAATATTTGAAAATACATCAAACTAAATATTTATACAAAAAATATACAAAATGACAACAGAAATGCACAAAAATAACGATTCACTCAACTCCCGATACGATTCGATTCACGATACGATTCTTTCACGATTTATTTTACAAAATGGGACTGTAGACAAATTTTTTTTTTTGGGAAAAAAACTAGAAAATACGGTACTATTTTCCTTTTATTTTTCATTGTCAAAATAATTCCTTGATAAACTATTCAAAACAATGCAATTTAACTAAAAATAAATCTTGAATGAAATAAATAAAGGAATAATACAAATGAAAATGAAGCCTATTAATTTAAAATCTGGTTCTATAATAAACAATGCAAAACTGCATAATAGTTATTTTTCTTTTTAAAAGTGCAACTGAAAATGTATTTTGTGCCTTAACAATTGGACTTTAAAAAAAAAAAAAACCGTGATTGCAATGATTTACGTCATATTTGTTTGGACCAGCAGAGGGCGCTGGTAACACAGTGGTCGGTTGGCATGCAGATATCTTTCAGTGAAGAAGAGATGCTATGCTAGCAGACAGAGCTAGTAGAAAAACGTGACTTTTACAGATATTCAAGTAATATTACAGATATTCTTTCGGTGCTAAAGGGGTAATGAATCATTTATTAACATATTTAAGAGTAGAAGGCGGCCAGAAAGAAAGTATTAGCAGACTCCGCCCGCCGCCTACACTTGTGGATAGCGCCTTCTGCTGGTTAAAAAAGTACTGCGATTCAATTTTCAGAAAATCGATATCAACCGTGATACCTATGAATCGATTTTTAACTGCCTTACGATTAATTGTTACATCTCTAACACAAAGGCTGCAAAAACACACAAAATGACTCCAAAAAAGATATATTACAGAAAAATACACTAAATGACAACAAAAATATGAAAATGACTCAAAATACACAAAACTGAAAATCTATACAAAAAAATACACAAAATAACAGAAATGCACAAAAACACAACAGAACGATACAAAAATACACACAATGACGCCAAAAAAACATACATTACAGAAAAATACACCAAACAAAAAAATATGTAAAAATGAGTAAAAAAAACCAACAACACATTTATCATGCGCATCTCCCATAGAATTGAACCAGGAATATTGCACACGCTATTTTACTCTGCACCTGCAAATATACCCCTTTATAACACGACAGAGTATGTACACCTCTTAGTGCATCCAACCTTCAAACACATACTCATTTGGCCATAATTGATAACTCTACTTAGGCCCCCACTATATGAATACATACTTCCGACCGGACACTGTACTAGTCGATCTATAAAGCAAGGAAACTCTGTGTGTGTGTTCCTCAAATATCTGCAAATCCAGCTCAGATTGACCTGAGATTGTCAACATGGCTGCTGCTTGGTTCAAAGGTGCGCAACGTCAGATTTGTTTGGACTGTGATCAGGGTGTGCGATCTGACGACATTAGATCGTTAAGGATTAAAACATGACAACAATCTCCCAAATCACGGAGATCGTAGAATCATCTGTAGTTCCCATTTTAACCCTGTCTGTGGTCCATACACAGCACATCCAAAGGTTTTTTCTCAGCCAAATCACACCATTTGCTAGTCAGCATGTCGGCATTACAGACACGTAGAATTATTAAAAGGCTTAAACAGCGCAGAAAAACGCTACGCTCCCCCTCCCTCCCTGTGCACGGACACAGAATTAGCTGAGCTGCTTCCTGTTAGCGACTATCTGTCAGAGGCTCAGTGCAGATATTTGCAACTCAGAGCTGCCCTGAAAGAAGCAAAACTACAGAATTTAATCACACATTTCAGCTTTAATGAAGGAAAAATTCAAGTGACACAAAATGTGGATATTGTGCTGCTAGTGATTAATAAAAGGGTCTGTGTGGCATTTTTATCCACTGACTTTGACCCATTATTGTTTTTCTTGTAAAACCATTGAAAAACAATAATAATAATAAATTGAGTTTATATCGTCTATAACCATTTTGAGGAAAGCTCTAGAGATATGAGTATTGGTCCATATCACCCAGGCCTAAAGTAACCAAAGCAGTAATGTTTCATCTTGTAAAGGATATGATTGTCCAAACTGTGTGAAATGAGGGGTTCAAAACACTGCTTAAAGTAGAATTTTGACCTCAAAAGCAAATGGAAATTACTAGACTGATCTGAGGGGTATTCCATAAAGCGGGTTATGTTCAAACTCTGAGTATGTTCAGGCTCAAATGAGGGAAACTCTGAGTATCCCATTCCAAAAAGCGAGGTATGTTCTTCTCTGAGTATGTTACCTGGGCAACATTGTCCTTGAACTAAACCTGGTCGCTGGCAGGTTTTATCAAAGAAACCCTGGCTTTCTACCTGGCTCCGCCCACCTGAACACCGTTTCTTAACACTTTAATAAACTTTAACACTTTTCTCTGAAACACATTAGTAACATCACACACCACAGACGTGATCACATCATTACTAATGTTGTGTTGCTTTACGTCTTTTTTTTTTTTTTTGTGATAACGGTGGTTTTCTTTCTAACATTGTAGATGTAGATCATTAAGTGAAAGTCACTGAGAGGTTGATCTACATTAAAACATCTACTGACATCTGTAGTAAAGTTCTCTGGATAAAAACCTGTGGATAATATAAAGGAGGAGATGATAATTTAAATAAAACAACTTTTAAGGCTCGATTGTTGTTTTATATTGTTATACAGTTAAGTCTGTAGATCACACATCTTTGAAGGTATGATGGCGCAGTGAAGTGTGACACTGCTCTTGCAAGCAATGGGTCGTGGGTTCGCTTCCAGCTTTAGTGTTTTTTTAGGACGTTGAGATGACTCTGGCGACAATATTACATTAAGAATCAATATAAATGATGTAATATGAAGCAGCAGCCACTGTCTTTATATCCAGTGTAACGGGAGGGCTCTTTATGCAGCCATCCTATGCTGCTGACACGTCTCCTCAGACACATTTTATTCATATTATTCACCGCTCGTCACGTCACTAAAGCAAAAAAGTGATGAAGTGACCAAAAAGTGTGACTAATTATGGGTGATTTAAGCCACTATAGTCACTGAAGACTGAACGCACCTTTAGAACAGGCTCATATTCATCAAACAATGGCTTATTTCACCCATCAGGGTGAATAAATCACTATCTTCCGTTTGGTTGTCATGGCAGTTTGAGTATTCTTTGATCCATTGATGATGGCTTTTTATCGCGCGTGCACGTCAGTAACCCAAGGTTTACATACTCAGGGTTGATTAACCCACTTCATACCAGCTGTAATGGAATCCGATACCCAGAGTTTCCCATCGTGGGGTATGTTGACCCAGAGTTTATGGATAGACTCAGAGTTTGTTAACCCACCTTTATGGAATACCCCTCTGCTGCCTTGTTATGTAGCAAGTGTTGCTAATGCTAATCCTTAAACAAAGTAAAAAGACTACGTGAGACTAAAATAAATTGCTTACATACATCTAAAAAAATTATTTGAAAATTACTTTGTCTTAAATTATCTTTTATAACTTTTTTAAGGAATAATAATAATAATAATAATAATAATAATAATAATAATAATAATAAATAAATAAATAAATAAATAAAAACCAATGGGGTTTATTACCTGTTCTAAATAAGCCACATCCTTGGCAAACTGAGTAGAGGCCATCTATGAAAAAGCCACTTAACCTCCCACTTTTCTATAGCAACACATAATTCCTACGGGCACTGCACTAGTTTCTTTAAAAAATGTAATACTTACAATTGTCTGCGGCTGTGAAGTCCTGCTGATATTCCTTCCTCACCGATAACTAGTGATGTGACGAAGTGTGTCTGTCGAAAAATCCAGGCGGTGATAAGTTATGCTTTCATCAATGACGTATGCCGTGACGTAAAAAAAAACTCGCCGGCTGATTGTAATGGAGCCGGCAAAAAAGAAGAGTATTTTCCCAGTGTGGGAACGTTTTTTATCTCATTTCACCCAACGAGGTAGTTACATAATGTCTGCAGATTTTTTTTCATAATTAATACAGATTTTGCAATGCAATTTAGCTTTTGTTATCTTGAATGAATTTCACAATTAATAGAATTAGTATTGTGTTCATTTGTATATAGGTAGCTTATATTATGATTATAACTTGTATATGAATAATAAATATTCAGACTTCTATAATTTACTAAACAGCATGCCATATTTAACAGGTGTTAATTTAAAGCCCTGTAGGGCTTTATTTATATATATATATATATATATATATATATATGTATAAATTGATTAAAATTGATATTTTGAAAAGGTTTCATGCATTGCCTTGTGGGATGTGGAGTCCCGGAGACTGATGCGTTGAAGTGGTTTTACTCATTATTGTTACCTTATTCAATTAGTGAACATTTTGTACCCATTTTTAGATATTTTGTAACAATCCCATCCAAAAAGTTTAAGAAATCACTGCCAAGTGATTTATACAGACTATACTTGCTTACAGACTGAAGTGATGAAATTGGATGAAAAAGAAATAAGGTTGACGTCAATCTATTTTAATTGAAAAATCAATATTAAGATTTTTTACCACTACTTACAATATATTTACCATGTGTTTGACAACCGACTAATGGCAGTACTAAGAGGGCAAGGATTGTCTAGTATGAAAATAACAAGATGCAGAATAATAAACCATAAACTTACTGTCAATTTGCTTGATTTATGGGCTTAGGATCCAATTTGATTTGAACTTTTAAATGGCACTGTGTCAGACGATGGAAATATACACATCTTGATTGTTCTATGTGAAACATTAGCTGTTACATTGTAACCTTAGCATGAGCTGAAGATCAACTCTGTAAAAGATGTATCTAGAAAACATATCGCCATCTCTTTGGCCAGTAGACAACAGCCAATTGTGTCCCAACAGAAAACCTGTTACACTTACACTTACTCACTTTCTATTTAGAGCATTAGATTTAAAATTAAAGACTGCTGATTACTCTGAAGCTCTGGAAATTGACAATATTGGTATGCCAGCGCCATCCTCTGGGATCCGGTAGCTTTGCATATATAAAGAGGAATCAATTTGTTATTCCAAAAACAATGTTCAGCAAATCTCCACTTTCGAAGAATCAAATTTGTAATGTTCACCTATCAAGTTCAACTGATTTAATGGTGTGTATACAAGAATGCAATATACGTATGCTCGTAAAAGTTTGAATTTGATCTTGAACACTTAAGTTCACATTCTTGGTTTTAAGATTTTTTTTTCCTATGCTAAAAAAATTAAACAACTTGCTTAATTTTCTCAGCTTTTATTGGGATACTTTAAAAAAAAAAAAGCTAATTAAACTGTAATCGACAATCTCGACAACACAAGAGACGGAGGACAACATGGAGGGTGTTCTCCTCCTGGATGTTGTAGTCGGAGAGGGTGCGGCCATCTTCCAGCTGCTTTCCAGAAAAGATCAGCCTCTGCTGGTCTGGGGGAATGCCCTCCCTGTCCCGGATTATGTCCTTCACTTTCTTAATGGTGTCACTGGGTTCCACCTTCAGGTTGATGGTCTTGCCCTTTAATGTCTTGAGAAAGATCTGCATGCCACCACGGAGACGAAGAACAAGGTGGAGGGTGGAGACCTTCTGGATGTTGTAGTCGGAGAGATTGCGGCCATCTTCCAGCTGCTTTCCAGCAAAGATCAACCTCTGGTGTTCTGGGGGAATGCCCTCCTTGTCCTGGATCTTGGCCTTCACTTTCTCAATGGTGTCACTGGGCTCCACCTCCAGAATGATGGTCTTGCCAGTGAGGGTCTTAACAAAGATCTGCATGTTGGCACCTGTAGGGAAAATGGAAAAACAGAATTGTCTTATTCATATTATTCACCGCTCGTCACGTCACTAAAGCAATAAAGTGATGAAGTGACCAAAAAGTGTGACTAATTATGGGTGATTTAAGCCACTATAGTCACTGAAGACTGAACGCACCTTTAGAACAGGCTCATATTCATCAAACAACGGCTTATTTCACCCATCAGGGTGAATAAATCACTATCTTCCGTTTGGTTGTCATGGCAGTTTGAGTATTCTTTGATCCATTGATGATGGCTTTTTATTGCGCGTGCACGTCAGTAACCCAAGGTTTACATACTCAGGGTTGATTAACCCACTTCATACCAGCTGTAATGGAATCCGATACCCAGAGTTTCCCATCGTGGGGTATGTTGACCCAGAGTTTATGGATAGACTCAGAGTTTGTTAACCCGCCTTTATGGAATACCCCTCTGCTGCCTTGTTATGTAGCAAGTGTTGCTAATGCTAATCCTTAAACAAAGTAAAAAGACTATGTGAGGCTAAAGTAACTTGTCAGCCTTTTTGTTTGATAAATTGCTTACATACGTCTAAAAAAAATATTTGAAAATGACCTTGTCTTAAATAATCTTTTATAACTTTTTTAAGGAATAATAATAATAATAATAATAATAATAATGATAAATAAATAAATAAATAAATAAATAAATAAATAAATAAAAACCAATGGGGTTTATTACCTGTTCTAAATAAGCCATATCCTTGGCAAACTGAGTAGAGGCCATCTATGAAAAAGCCACTTAACCTCCCACTTTTCTATAGCAACACATAATTCCTACGGGCACTGCACTAGTTTCTTTAAAAAATGTAATACTTACAATTGTCTGCGGCTGTGAAGTCCTGCTGATATTCCTTCCTCACCGATAACTAGTGATGTGACGAAGTGTGTCTGTCGAAAAATCCAGGCGGTGATAAGTTATGCTTTCATCAATGACGTATGCCGTGACGTAAAAAAAAACTCGCCGGCTGGCCACGCCCTCCAACTGGTTCATGAGTTGGAGCGCGACTCAAAATAAATAAACTCTCATTTGAGAGATTGTAATGGAGCCGGCAAAAAAGAAGAGTATTTTCCCAGTGTGGGAACGTTTTTTTTTAATCTCATTTCACCCAACGAGGTAGTTACATAATGTCTGCAGATTTTTTTTCATAATTAATACAGATTTTGCAATGCAATTTAGCTTTTGTTATCTTGAATGAATTTCACAATTAATAGAATTAGTATTGTGTTCATTTGTATATAGGTAGCTTATATTATGATTATAACTTGTATATGAATAATAAATATTCAGACTTCTATAATTTACTAAACAGCTTGCCATATTTAACAGGTGTTAATTTAAAGCCCTGTAGGGCTTTATTTATATATATATATATATATATATATATATATATATATATATATATATATATATATATATATATATATATATAAATTGATTAAAATTGATATTTTTGAAAAGGTTTCATGCATTGCCTTGTGGGATGTGGAGTCCCGGAGACTGATGCGTTGAAGTGGTTTTACTCATTTATTGTTACCTTATTCAATTAGTGAACATTTTTGTACCCATTTTTAGATATTTTGTAACAATCCATCCAAAAAAGTTTAAGAAATCACTGCCAAGTGATTTATACAGACTATACTTGCTTACAGACTGAAGTGATGAAATTGGATGAAAAAGAAATAAGGTTGACGTCAATCTATTTTAATTGAAAAATCAATATTTAGATTTTTTACCACTACTTACAATATATTTACCATGTGTTTGACAACCGACTAATGGCAGTACTAAGAGGGCAAGGATTGTCTAGTATGAAAATAACAAGATGCAGAATAATAAACCATAAACTTACTGTCAATTTGCTTGATTTATGGGCTTAGGATCCAATTTGATTTGAACTTTTAAATGGCACTGTGTCAGACGATGGAAATATACACATCTTGATTGTTCTATGTGAAACATTAGCTGTTACATTGTAACCTTAGCATGAGCTGAAAATCAACTCTTTAAAAGATGTATCTAGAAAACATATCGCCATCTCTTTGGCCAGTAGACAACAGCCAATTGTGTCCCAACAGAAAACCTGTTACACTTACACTTACTCACTTTCTATTTAGAGCATTAGATTTAAAATTAAAGACTGCTGATTACTCTGAAGCTCTGGAAATTGACAATATTGGTATGCCAGCGCCATCCTCTGGGATCCGGTAGCTTTGCATATATAAAGAGGAATCAATTTGTTATTCCAAAAACAATGTTCAGCAAATCTCCACTTTCGAAGAATCAAATTTGTAATGTTCACCTATCAAGTTCACTGATTTAATGGTGTGTATACAAGAATGCAATATACGTATGCTCGTAAAAGTTTGAATTTGATCTTGAACACTTAAGTTCACATTCTTGGTTTTAAGATTTTTTTTTCCTATGCTAAAAAAATGAAACAACTTGCTTAATTTTCTCAGCTTTTATTGGGATACTTTAAAAAAAAAAAAGCTAATTAACTGTAATCGACAATCTCGACAACACATGAGACGGAGGACAACATGGAGGGTGGACTCCTTCTGGATGTTGTAGTCGGAGAGGGTGCGGCCATCTTCCAGCTGCCTTCCAGAAAAGATCAGCCTCTGC